>NC_045426.1:106963312-107264562 GCF_902635505.1 Sarcophilus harrisii
AACATAAACATAGTTCTCCATTACAGAAGCCCTTCTAGAAAAGCACACATTCTAAGAAGTCAAGGGTTAAACCTAATTGATTTTACTTTATCTGTGATTGCCAAGGCCAAAAAAAAGTCATTTCCTCTGCTTCTTCCTTGGTTTGGAAGAAAATGTATATAAGGGTTGGAACCAGATCAACAATGTTTGAGAAGGCCAAATAAATTTAAAGAGAAAGGCTTGGGAAAAGCACAAATCAGAGAAACAAAGAGAAAGCCTGCCTGAATCATAGAAAACAAGAACAGAGAAGACACTTTAAAGGGTAATGGAAGACTAAACTCATTAATATTTCAGCTACATCTCTGTGATGGTTATAGGAGAGTTCTATCAAGAGTAAATAAAATAGAGGGAGAAAACAAGGAAAAAGAATTCATAGATAATTATAATATTAGACTAGATATCATTATCATCATCATCACAGAGTCAAGTAGGTGATACAGTGGATTGACCCCTGAGACTCAAGCCAGGAATATGTGAGTTCAAATTTAGTATCAGACACTTCCTAGCTGTGTGATCCTGGGCAAGTCCCTTAATCTCTGCCTCATTTCTCTCAATTGTAGAATAAAGATAATAACAGTACCTAACACATAGCATTATTGGAGGATCAAAAAGATATTTGCCCAAAGCTGTCAGCAAAATCCTGCATTATATAAATGTTTATTTTTTTCCCATTCCCCTAATAATAGCTAGTATTAACATAGCATTTTAAGGTTTGTGAAGGGTTTTGCTTGTGTTATCTCATCTGAACCCCAGCACAATTCTATGAAATAGATGCTATTATTATCCCTATTTTACAGATGAGGATACTGAGGCTGAGAAGTTAAATGACTTGGTCAGCCTCACATAGCGAGTGTGTGAGGCAGGATTTGAATTCAGATTTCTTCAACTCCAGTTCCAGTACTCCGTGCACTTAGCCATCTAGATCTTGGTTTCTCCCTC
Source organism: Sarcophilus harrisii (assembly GCF_902635505.1). NCBI lineage: Eukaryota > Metazoa > Chordata > Mammalia > Dasyuromorphia > Dasyuridae > Sarcophilus > Sarcophilus harrisii. The sequence goes on from NC_045426.1 coordinate 106,964,291, forward strand.
CTTGCTCTCCCTGCCACTACCTCCCATCTCCTCTCCATACTACTGGATGATTTTCATAGGAAATTAGAATGTTTTTTTTTTTTAATTGAAAGCTATGGGAATATATAGAGAAGATCTGGATAGCTGAATATTGTTCTGCCTTTGATAACTTAGGATCAGCGGATCAGAGATTTAGAAGAAGCTTAATTAGAGGTTCTTTAGTCCCTTCATTTTACAGATGAAGGAGTTGAGACTTAGAGAGATGAAAGGGGTCATAACTTATTTAAGGTTACAGAAGTTGTAAGTAGCAGGATCCAAACCAGGTCTTTTTATTTCTATCAAATGCTTCTTCTGTGTAACTTGTGTGACCTTGGGCAGTCTCCTGGACTTTACTTGTGACACCATTTGCCTAGAAGGTAGAATCCTGTTGTAGAGACCCATTAATGTCAAGCTAGGGTTTTTATAGTTTAACCTATGTGTGTGTGTCTGTGTGTATGTATGTATGTATGTATGTATGCATATGCATGTATATGTATATGTGTGTATACATATTTTATTATATGGATACACATATATAATAATAAGAATCTATAGAATATTTTTGAGTGAGAGAAATGATGAGGTTTAGATTTAGGGAACCAAAATGAAATAAGGGTTTCTAGTGGTCAGAGAGTTAAATGATAAGGTCTAGTGGCAGGATCGGGGTTCAGAGAACCAAATGGAAAGGTCTGGCTCCCCTGCACTCCCTTAGGATTTGGCACAAGGGTAAGGAGTTTTGGGGAACTCCCTTCTGGTGGTGCAGAGGTTCTCTGTAAAGGAATTTACAGACCTGAAAGTCTAGATTGATAAAAGAGACTTATTATGGGGATTGGAAGCATAAAGTCTGTTTAGGGAAATAGGTGAGGATAAAGAGAGGATGGCATTGGAAAAGAGTATTATTCCAGCAGGCAGATCTATGGAAGATGGAGTTTTGCACTGAGAATGCAGTTCTCAGAAAGTTCTGGTAGCTGAGTAAGCCACCGAGGTTCATCTGCAAAGACCTTAATTGATGGAAGCTCATTATATTGCTTTTGGGGGGTGGGAAACCCGCAAGTCAGAATGGGGGCTGGGAGAGCCCAAATTGGCTCAGATCCCAGTGGGGCTGGGACAAGCCCAGATCTCCCATTGGAATTCAAAGGGATGCTTTTTGACCAGGATTTGTGAATCAAAGGCCCTGGCTTCCTTGACTGATATGTCTCAGCCAGGAGGGGCTGGGAATCTGAATCACAGATCAATCTGAAAGGAATCACAAATCAATAGGAAATACAGTTTCTTAAAGGGACCACAACCCACTTCAAGAATAGTGTGGTTAGACATGGGCTTTAGCAGCTGTATTAAGGTTGAATCAGATAGAAGAGAATTTTGAGGCAGTAAGATTTAAAATTAGCAGCAGGTTGTTAAAATAGTTCAGGTAAGAGGGGATAAAGGTCTACAACCTTTAGTAATCTGTACTGAAATTATTGTAATGTTCTGAAAGTAGAAGCAACAGAACTTTTAACAGGGTTGTTTACCCCTCCTTTTGGTTGCCTTCTGCCCCTATTATCTGCACAACAATTTGAGAGTGAAGGGAGTGGCGATGAATCTGTTCAGTGCAATTCAAAGGAATTATGATTCAAAAAATATTTCTCAATGCCTCAAATAACCTCTAAGGAACAAGGAAAGAGAATTACTTCTCTCTGGTCTCTTCTTACCTATAATGGCGACACAGATTAAGGAGGAAGTAAAATGAAGGAAGTTATAAGGCTGGAAGAGTTAGTGAAAGTAGGCTTTGTTGCCAGTGAGAGAACAAAGCAAGTTATCAGTGTTGCTAATCAATGAGCTGAAATTTGAATATGTGCTGGAGACAAACATCTTCCCATTTGAACAGTTATACTACAGTGTATGATAATGGTTTTTAATTTACAGAATTTATGGATTTTTACAAGCTTATTATCCCTAAATCTGAATGACAGAATAAAACACACCATTTTGGAGGAAAGTTTATTTTCTATGGCATTTTGGGTTTTGTCACCACTTTCCATTTCAGAAATTCTCATCTTTAAAAGATTTGATGGAAATGAAAATTAAAAACTCGGAATTTGCCAATAATCTTCTCCACCAATTTTTAAATATGGAGCTCCGACTCTTAGTATGAGAAATTGTATTATTATTGAATAGTAACAATGAATAATGATAATGAATCACTAGAGTATGGAATTTATTATCAAGGCATAGAACCATAGATTTAAACTATACAGAACCATCTGTAAATCCTTTACCTTTTAAATCCAATTGACCAATAAACATAAACTAAGTGCTTACTATATGGAAGCTCTTGCTAGGCACTAGCGATAATGCTAAATCCTCTGTCTCCCAGGGTGGAATGAATCCTTCTCTCCCTTCTTTCTCTTAGCATCCCTTGCTGCTTTCCTGATCCCTCTTGTGTCTCTCCTATACCCTTCCACTTCCCAACCTTAGCACTCTGTTGAAATCACCATATATATATTATACAAGTAAAATTCTTCCCTCCAAAATTGCCATGTATTTTACTTCAGATATATTCTGTCGATAATTGTGTGTATGTGTGCATTTGTGTGTATAATCCCTCCTCTTCCCCCAATGAAAATATAAGCTTTTTGAAAGAAGGACCTATGGAACTATTTCATTTTTATCTTTGTGTTTCCAGTGTCTAGCACAGAACCTGGCACATAGAAGGGGTCTAATTAATACTTGTTAATTAATTGTTGTCCTCAAAGAATTTGTGTTTTTTAAAATTTCAATAGTATTTTATTTTTCTAAAACATATAAAGATAGTTTTCAATATTCATTTTTGTAACACTTTGTGTTCTAGATTTTTCTTTCTTCCTTCCTTACTTCCCCCTTCCCTAAGACAGCAATTTGAAATAGATTAAATATGTCCAATTATTTTAAACATATTTCCCTATTTGTCATGTGGAAGAAAAATCAGACCAAAAGGGAAAAAAAAAAACACAAGAAAGAAAAAAGCAAACAGCAACAACAGCAAAAGGTGAAAATACTATGTTTTGATCTACATTTGGTTTCCATAGTTCTCTTTCTGGATGTGGATACCTTTTTCTCTCACAATTCTTTTGAAATTACTTTGAATCACTTTAGTATTGAGAAGAGCCAAGTCCACCACAGTTGATCATCACATAATCTCATTGTTACTGTATACAGTGTTTCTTGATTCTGCTCACCTCACTCACCATCAGTTCATGTAAGACTTTCTAGCCTTTTCTGAAATGAGCCTGCTCATCATTTCTTATGGAACTATAATATTCCATAACATTTATATACCATACTTTTTCAGACATTCTCCAACTGATAGGCATCCACTCAATTTCCAGGTTTTTGCCACTACAAAAAGGGCTGCTACAAACATTTTTGCACATGTAGGTCCTTTTTATCTCTTTTATGATCCCTTTGGGATACAGATCCAGTAGTGAAAGTGTTGGATCAAAGGGTCTGTAGAGTTTTATAGCCCTTTGGACATAGAAGGAATTTATGTTCTCCTGAAGAAATACAACAAGTTCTATAGATAAATCATTGAAAAGCATCTAAATATGAATACAAAGTTTCTTTAAAAGGTCAAAAGCACTAAGGACTATAGGGATCAGAAAAGGCTTCATATTGTATATGGCTCCTGAGATATCTTTTAAAGGCAGATGGAAATGCTAGGAATCAGCATTGAGGAGGGAATCTATATCAGTTTATTTGAGTATATAACTGGACATATAATATAGCTCTAGCAGTCTTCAGTGGCAGTATAGTCAGGGCCCTGAGTCAGATATTGAAGAAAATACATAGATTAGATAAGAAAGAATCCCAAAGCTCAAATGACAATGTACAAAGAATTATGATAATATATCATAATATACAGTTGAACGTACATCAAAGAGAGGTTATATGAGGTGCAAGAAGAAAGATTCCAATTTTTAAAAATACTTCCTATTGCCACTTGTCTAGTTCAAAATTTGTTGCCTGGATTTTAAGGCCTTCCATAATCTTTACTCTGCTTTCCAGATTTTATTAGTCCCCTCCGTGGCTCAAATTGCATTTCTTCATTGTCTCTAATTATATCTGTGCTCATATTGTCCCATATTTCATTTGCCTCCTCCTCTTCTTTCTCCTTCTCCTCTTTCTCCTTCTCCTCTTCTTCCTCCGTCTCCTTCTTCTCCTTTCCCCATTTCTCTTCTTCCTCCTCATCCTTCTTCTCCTCCTGAGTCCCCAACTATCCCTTAAAGGCCCAAATTCAAAGAGTACCTCCTATAGGGAATAGCATTCTTTCTTCTTGTGTCTCATGTCTCTCTGATGTACATTCAAATGTATATTATCAAAACTAGTTATGTTGTGTGTGATTTGACCTTTTTATGTCTTCCCCAATATCTGACTCAAGACCCTGCCTATATAATAGGTAATAGACATATGCAGTGGAATAAAACCCCAGGCATAAAACTTGAGTGGATATTTGAGGAGGCTTCCAAAGTCATTCTGACTTGAGAGGAGACTGAACTGCCAAGCTTTAGAAGGGGTCAACCAGCAATCCAGAAAACAGAACCCCAGTTTCTTTACTGTGTGCTGCTTTTAGCAAATATTTGCTGACCCAATATTTGGTGAGCAACAGAAGCACAGGGCCTGACTTTGTAGAAAAACCCTCATGTACTTAGGATTTAGAAGGGCCTTCTTACTTTCTCTGGGGAAAGTCAGTTGTTCAGTTGTTGGCCAGGCAGGTCCTAGGCTCATTCTGATGAAAGCATGTTTCCAGGCCCCTACACGTTGCTCCTTTTACAGTGGGTGCCTGGGGGTGAAAGGAGGGGTTCTTTAGCACAGTTTCATTGTTTGAGCCTGTAGCTCAGGTGCCCAGCTGCAAAACAATGCTTCCTATTGACAAGCTAGAGTGGCCCTACCCTTGCCAAAACCAACGAATATTGCTGTGGGCAGCGAAGGAAGTGGAGAGCAAGATATAATGAGGTGGGGGTTAGGGATCAAAGTGGCCTTATTTTTCTCATGGCCCAGGAGTTGATCCTTAGCTACTCTAAAGAGTAGGAACCATTCTCAACTGATAAAATTTTGTATTTCCAAAGATCCTCAATGTAAGTTAGGTATGTTCCCTTATTTGAAAATATTCATCTTAATGTCAAAGAATCATAAATTTCAAGCCAGTGGGGACCTTTAAGGTCAAGTAGTTCAACCCCTTTCTTTTCATAGTGAGCACATTTATTTCCAGTTAAGAAAAAATCATAGATAAAGTGTCGGTTCGCATTGATTTTTAAAGAAAAGATTTAGTGCAGAGTTATCTTTCTTAGAATAGGGAAACAGTAGTCATAACAGTGGATTCATTCCACATTGTTTGGTAGGTTTTTGTTTATTTGCTTTATTTTTTTAAATTGGAAAGCACAAAGTATGCCACAAATCTCTATCTTTTCTGCCAAAAGCTTAAAATGACATACTATTAGATGGTAAGCTACCTGAGGAATTATAGGTAGATAGAAATGTGAAGATAAGCTAGAAAATAGCAGAAGCACGTTTGTAGCTGTGTCTATTGCCCATGTCCTGGCACAGTCCTGTGTGTAGCTGGTGTTTCAAATCGCAAGCCATACAATCCTGTGTGGCAATGACTGAGAGAGTGTCATGGATCTAGCTCTTGCCATCTAAGTTGTAATCTCACATGTATGCACACGAATATGAATGTGGTCATACAGATAAGAGAAACAAAATATTAAATCAATACCCGATAGTAGGGTTTTTACGTCAGCTACAGGCTAAGGAAAGGTACTTTTGGAGGATAGAAAGAAAGCCCTCTGAGTATGGAGGGAGATGAAGGAGAGCAATTGTTCGGGAGCCATCACCACCTTGTGCAAAGTGAGAGGGAAGTGGTTCCAATTAACCCAATGAATTCATGGCTTGTTCCTGAAGAGAATGTTCAGGAACTGATAAATGGAGAGATAGAGAAATGAGCTCGATGTCAGAAAGATATGAGTTCAACTCTAACCTCAGATACTTACTAGCTATGTAATCCTGGATGAATCACTTAACTATTTGCCTCAGTTTCCTCATGTGTAAAAAGTAAAATAATAGCATCTTCTTCCCAGGCTTGTTGTAGGAATCAAATGAGACAAATATTTGTAAAACATTTTGTACACCTTAAAGCGTTGTACATGTGTTAACTGTTATTACTACTATTATTATTTTTATGCACTGAAACTTCCTTACACTGACTACATGCTTTTCTATTACCCTTTAGATCCCCTGTAGTTTTAAAATATGAAACCTGCTTTAATCTTAGTGTTTTAAAATATCTGTGTCAAGTGCTTCCTTCTGGAATCTCCCCCACCCCCACTTGAATCAATAATGGTTTTGTTTTGCAGACTAAACTTGGATATTCAGAAAAGGTGATCCGTGTCAATCTGTCAATATTTATGCATACCTATTTGTCCAGGTTTGTGTTGTTCTTTGTTGTGTATATCCCTGGGGACAGGCTCATGCTTGCTGGAAATTACAAACCACTGAATACAGCACCTTTTAAGTCCTTTTTAAATTCTTTTTTTTTTTTTTTTTTTTTTTTTTAAGAACAGACTGAGGATGGGGGAAGAGGGAGGCAGGGTCTTGATGCAGTATTGAAATTCCTTTACTCAGAAATCCTTTCAACCTCCTCTTTCTTTGACTTTTGAGTCACTAGTCTTTGGACTAATTGAGCTGAAACAAAGCTTAAACAATGCATCAGATGGAGGAAAGGTTACAAAGTTCAATGTCCACTCTGTCTTTCACAACCAACGGTCAGGTCGGAGCATTGCATAATCTTCAGGAAGACAATCAGAGAAGGATCCTAAGGAGAATGAGGAAGGAGCAAAGAAAAAGCAAACAAGAGCTTCCATCTTGAAAGCTGAGTTTTGTCATTTTAATCTGTGACCCAGAGTGAGCTCAGCTAGAGGGGGTTTGAATTCAACCCTGGTACTGACACATTCCCTTAAAATTAGAGATAGATGGACGATGACATTTGCAGATTTGACACAGACTATGTTCTGTCTGAAAACTGGGCAATAATGGCTTAATAGATTTAAAAAAAAAGGTTGATGGGGTCAGTGCTTGGAAAAGGTTAAGGAATAAAATCCTGGAATGGGGAAATGAATAGTTTAAGTAGACATGCTTCTCCTCCTCCTGCTCTTCCTCCTTCTCCTCCTCCTGCTCTTCTTTCTTCTCCTCCTCTTCCTTCTCATTCTCCCTCTTCTTCTTTTCCTCCTCCTCCTTCTCCTCTTTCTCCCTCTCCTCTTCCTCCTCCTCCTCCTCCTCCTTCCCCTTTCTCCTCTTCCTCCTCTTCTTTCTTCTCTTCTTCCTTCTCCTCTCCTTCCTCCCCCTCCTCCTCTTCCTCTTCCTCCTCTTTCTCCTCTTTTTCCTTCTTCTCACCTTCCTCCTCTTCCTCCTCCTCCCTCTTCCCCTTACCCCTCCTCCTCTTCCTCCTCCTCCTCCTCCTTCTTGTTCTTGTTCTTATTCTTGTTCTTCTTATACTTTTTCTTCTTGTTCTTTCTTGTTCTTGTTTTCCTCCTCCTCCTCTTTTGAAATGAAGCCCAGACACAATATAGACCCTTGACCCACGGATAGCAATGATTTACTTGACCTTTCCAGAGCCCACACTATGGCTGTGAACCCACCTTTGAGCTTCACCTAACATGAGAATTTTCTCTTTCCTTTGCATATAAGGGGGGCTGAAAATACCCTTTATAGCTTTTTTTCTGTCCTTACATTAGCCACTGCACTTACTAAGCCAAAACAAATGGAGCACAGCAACAGTAACCTTCAGAATGATAAGGTAACTTGGGTACAAGAGGTACCTAATGGTAAATCTGGTATGATTCTGGGCAAGACATTCAATCTCTCCCAAACTCATTTTCTTGCCCTGACCTATAGTCAGATTTGGAAGTATTCAAACCTGCAGTGTTTGCATTATGGAGTTACTGTGAGGAGAATGCTTTGTATACTTGCAGAGTGCTATAGAAATAGCAGCTATTATAGTTATTTTATTTATTCCTAAGGAGATAGGGATGGGACCCATGATTTCCTTGGTAGAGGGAACTCCCAAGTAAAGAAAGGCCCTTATAAGTCAGTACTTTCTCTCTATTTTATAATCTTAGTGAATAGCATAGCATTGAGATTTTTCTGAGTTCAATGACTTCTTTAAGGTCACAGAGCCAGTATACATCACGGTGGATCTTGTCTGGTCTTCCCAGCTTCAAGGCCAGTCCTCCAAGCATATGTCACATTTTCCTAAGTACATGTTCATTCATCTTGTCTACTGAGATTCTGAAAGATCTAAAAAAATTGTACTTGCTTCCAAATTATTTCCAATGGAAATTAAAATTCCAGATCTGATTGGCATTAGATCACAACTTTTTTCCCCCTTCTCTCTATGAACTTTCCTTAAAAAGTCTTTCTGCCATCTAATAAATTGTTTTCTAAATTGTCACTAGGCCTGGTGGAAGGGTCTCCCTTTATTTAATTTCCAACAACCAAGCCAATTATAAGTCCCAGCTGGGGGAACAGGCTTGTCATTATATCAGGGAGAACTTATGAACCAATCCAGTCACTTGGCTGTACAGAAAAGGATGTGTTTGGCAGCAACCAAGCACAGAAACCAAACTGGAAACAGTGCTGGCCCAAGGAAAGGGGATTTCCCCTGGGGAAAAATGTGACTGGTTTTCTGTTTGGATTGGCTACCCAAGAATCCTTTTGACCTGAAATCGTGCTAACTGGGTATTGCAGGGAAGTCCGAATGGACCACGTGGCTTCCTTTAGTTTGTCTTTGATTAAACAGGAGAAGGGACCTGGGGATCAGCTCTCAGATTTGGTTTCTAGTGAGATCATTCTGTGAATGTTTACAAGCTTCAACTTTCCACTGCTTAAAAGAGATGAGGGCCAAATAACTGCTAACTTAGGGACTTGTCACACCTCGAGGTCCAAAACCTCCGTTTGCATTTTGTCTTACCCTGACCTGTAGGCATTGGCACAGGGGATTGTGAGTGGGTTGCCCCAATGTCAAATACCTTTGCTCCACTAAGGATCCTGCCTCTGACTAGGCTGCAGAAAAATGCAGCTACACATGTGTAAAAGAGCCCCATGGGTACTTTCTGTTTATGCTGGTAGTCTGGGCTCGTTCCTGGGAAGCAGCCTCCAGTTGCTATAAGTGGCACCAAAGGGTCAACTCATTGGCTTCATTTCTCCCCTTCTTGCCTCACCTGCTTCCTTCAAGCTGGGGAAGGTATTTTGCCATTAAGTGACAGTTGTGCTTAGGCTCTGCTAATGAGAAAAAAACATCAAAGCCCTAGATGGGTCCAGTCCAAAAAACATTTTTTAAATGTCTGCTATGTGCAAGGCACTATTCTAGGCACTGGTCAGACCTGAACCTTTCCATCTTCCCTAAAGCTGAACTGTGTTGTCTTTGTGAATTAGAATGTGAGTTTCTTGAAAATTGGGACTATTATATTTTTCTCCGTATTCCCAAAGCTAAGTACAATGTTTGGCACATGGTAAATAACCAATGTATCCATTCTCCTGTATATTGCATTTCCTTATTAGAATATGTTCCTTAAATAAGGAATAGTCTCATTTTAAAATTTGTATCCCCAGCACTCAGTACAGGGTCTGTCAGACATTAATCAATTCTTGTAGACTGATCAGTTGATTTACTTTTGAACAATTCCTCTTATGCTCTTTCTTGGAGCATAAAGAACCCTTTGGTGCTTTCAGGTTGGTAGCAATGCAGGGGAATGCTATGGAAAGGGAAAATCTGACCAAGAGCCAGTGTTATAATATGGTAGGAATGACTGATAGCCCCATTACCTTTTACCTCTCCAGGGGTATTTGTAATCTCATATAAATATGATACATATAATTTCACATATATGGAAGAGGGGAACGAATATATACTTGGAGGGAGGGCTCATGTAGAAGGTCAGCTTTGGGAGGGAAAAATGAAAAAGCTTAATTTGTGGTCCTAAATCTATTTATATGCAGGGTGTGTGGGGGGAACTAGTGGTAGCGCTGTTTGTTTTGTTTTTGCTTGACTAATTTTCTGTCTGTAGAGTGAGTCCGGGTTGCCATTATCCAATGTTTGGTCACTGATATGGATGAGAAGAGGAGCAGAGGAGAATGGAGGGGTGACTCTCCCATAAGAAGAGAAAGGTACTTCTGTGCTTTAAGTCAATATCAGAAGACAGACTGATTTATCAGTTCAGGACTCTCAGAGCAGGAAATTGTAGTATTCCTTACCAATAGATTTAGCTGCATGAGATCCACCCCTCCAAATGCACTCCTTTTTCTTTCTTCCTTTCTTTCTTTCTTTCTTCCTTTCTTCCTTCCTTCCTTCCTTCCTTCCTTCCTTCCTTCCTTCCTTCCTTCCTTCCTTCCTTCCTTCCTTCCTTCCTTCCTTTCTTTCTTTCTTTCTTTCTTTCTTTCTTTCTTTCTTTCTTCTTCTTCTTTTTTTTTTTTTTTTTGATGAAGCACAGGTATGAAAGAGAGTGCTCAGTGTATTCTCTGTAGTGTCCTGGTTGGTTTTCTGGAAGTCTCTGGACCAGCCTTCGTTTCAGCAGAGTAATCACCACAAGAATAGACAAGGATAAAGTCCAAATTCTTTATTATCTCCTTCAAAGTCTAGTTTCCTTGCCTGGGACCCGGGCTAGCTTTCTTGAGGTCCTCTGGAATGTGTCTTGGCTTCTGTGGGGGAGGCAGGAGGACCACCACGATGGTCTCTGTCTTGAAGTCTGTCTCAATCTGAGGGCTTGTGCTCCAGCTTCCAGCCACCATAAAGATGGGAGATGAAATGAATCTGTCTGGCTGAGTTTGTCCCAGCTTATATGCTTTATTATAATTATATTATCATAGGTGTCAATCTTGTAGAACTATATTAAGGACTAAGTTCAGTACATGTACTGAACTAGAAAACTATTAATCACCAAGCTAAAATAGATAACCATTGTATTATCAATTCCACTGAGTTAGCACCTTGTAAGAATCCTTGTTTCAAGTACAGAGTTCTGGCTTATAAAATTCTCCTCCACCTGGTTGACCCATGGCTCTTTGGACTGCCAAGATGTTCTATGCTTTCCAAGCCCTTCACTTCTTCTAGTCTGCCCCAAGGTCCACTCCCAGATCCTGAACTGTCCCATTTTTCTCCTGTAAGCTGAGCTGTGGTCACTGTTTTATTGGCCACAACATAACTTTGACTTGGCTCCAAAAGATCATGACACACAATAATACTCATTTATAACAGGTGTTGGATTAATTTTGTTTCATGTTGTATCTGTTTACAAGAGTTTGGTTCAGTATGCTGAGTCCTCTTAGTCATGAATATTCACATAGCCTGCTCTTCTGCTCACAACTGAGAATATATGAGAGAATATTCCTAAGGACTCTTCCTTTTGTGAGAGATCAATGAACAATTCAGGTGGTTGTTAAATGTATCTTTTCAGGATAAATTCAGGAAGCCCCATGTCACCCCTTCCATTTCCTTAGACTGATAGCCACCCTGATTAATTAGCACTAATGCAAAGCTCTGCCATAATGGCTGACACATATGTCCACCTGGAGTCATTGTACTATCAGTGTATAATTAATTGTTGGGAGAAAGCACTCTCAGCTGCTTTTTTTTTTTTTAAAGGAAAACACACAGACTCTACAGATACCAACTCAAGACAAAAGAAAAAAAAATGGATGGATGCCTTCTGTCAATTTCTTATGGAACTATTAACCTCTGGACAGGAAGAACCTTGGAAAATGATTAGTAAATTTTCTTTCTTTTTTAAAGAATGGACATGTCAATTTTACACAATCCTCTGTTACCTAAATTCTTAATGGTGTACTAAATGTTTTCTAGATAAGGAAGTTTGTAAAGTAGAATGAAGAATTAATCATAAAAGTACTTATACAAAATGATTAGGGATTGGTCCTATTATTTCATTGGCAGAAGACTAGACTCCCAAGATAGATAGATAGATAATTATTTAGATAGACATTGATAGATGGATTGAATGATAGATAAATAGACAGATGGACATAGAATGAGCACTTATTATGAGTAAGGCAGATACTATAGCAAGTGCTGGAAATACAGTAAAAAAAAAAAAAAAAAAAGAAACAGTCCTTATACTTAAGGAACTCATATTTTAAGGGGGTAAGACAATGCATAAAAGGGACCTGGATAGGGAGTGTGTGATAGTCCAGGGGTAAGGTGGAAAAGTTCAGAAAGTGAGGAGTGGAGAAAGGGAAGAAGGGAGCAGGGTGGTTTAGGTATTTACTAACATTGTGATTTCAACCAGGAACTCCCAAATCAAAGGAGAAGGCCGCTAGGTGGTTGTATCTCTAGAGTGTGAAGGTGGAAGAGTCCACTGAGTCCAGTGGAGTTGGGAGTGAAGTCAAGAATTTAGTCTTAGACACTACTCCCCCATTTCTGTAATACCTTTATCTCCCCAGGAAGTTGAATGATTAAGTGACTTGCTCAGCATCACACAGTCATGTTATAAATGGAGTAAGCTCCCTTTTCACCCTGCCCTGTTTCTTCTCACTAAGAGTATATTCTGGTGATAAGGAAAGACAGAATTTAGTAGAGCTTGGAGTCAGCAAGACCCAAATCTGATTCCCAGCTTAGCTACATATTAGCTTTGTGATCTTGAATAAGTTACTTAACTTTACCACAGTTTACTTATATGTAAAAAGAGAGAGTTAGGCCATATAGTCTTTAATGTACTTCACTGCTCTAAATTTATGTTCCTATGAAGTTCAATAGGAGTACCTTTTTAGGTACTCTGCTAAGCTTTGGGAATGTAAAAATAAGTATATTGTGTTTTGATAAGAATAATATACCCACAGAATTTATTTATTGTTTTTCCTTTTACCTATGGAACTTAAATTTTCCCTCCTTGGTTCCAGCTCAAGAGAGGTATCCACACAGGGCTGAGTGTGGGTAGCCCTTTCTCCTTGTTTCTCTCTCCCCTTCTCTAAATGTTGCCAACTACTTGCCAGATAGGTAAGATCCATCCTCTGACCTTTTGACTGCCAATACTTTTGGTTCTATAGTCATCATACTACTCTCTGGAAGCCTACCTTATCATGAAGGTAAACTGTGCTGGGTTCTCTGCTTACACTATTAATCAGTACCATGTAGGTTGCCAAGCATCATTGGTGATGGCAATGACCCTGTTCCAAACCACCTTGATAGTAAACTCAACCTTAGACTCTCCAGCCTCTCCTCTTCTTCTTTTCCACTATATTTTTAGGAACCTTCTCTTCTTGTTTTGTGGTTTGACTGTCAATATTGGCTCTGTGACCCTGTAAACTATACTGCCTATGGGGTTTTCTTGGCAAAAAAACAAAAAAAAAACTTGCTATTTTCTTCACCAGTGGATTAAGGCAAACAGAAGTTAAGTGGCTTACTTAGGGTCACACAGCTCATGAGTGTTAGAGGCCAGATTTGAAGTTAGATCTTCTTGATTCCAAGCCCGATGCTCTATCTATTGAGCTATCTAGCTCCCTTCTTGTTATCATCCTAGAATAATTTCTTCTTGACATTCTGACATTCCTTCCATCTTCTGGTGCTCTCTAAAATATAGCTTATAGCTAAAAATGCCACATATATTGATATCCCATACATAATGGTATCCTATCTAAGGCTAGCTGCTGCTTCCCTTGTTACCCCTGACCCATAGGGCCAGGAAAAGTTAGCATGTTCCTTGCTTTGCAACTCAGTTTCAAATCCCTCTTTGGCCACCATCACTCAGTGACCCACTTTCCTTTAAAGTCCACTTTATTACAGACAAGTTCTTGCTACTGTCATCTAGGGCTCTTTAGTTGATCCTCCTTTCTTCCTAATTTAGATTCTGTACCTCTTTTTCTAGTTGGTTAACATTTTTTCTCACACGCTTCTTATTTTTTTTTGGATGGATTTTATTTTTTAGTTTTTTCTCAATGTCTCTCATTTCATTTTTTAATTCTTTTTTGAGTTCTTCTATAAATTCTCTCTGGAGATGGAGCCATTTCATGTTAGTCTTTAGGGTAGAAGGTTTTTTTTTTTAAACCAATGTGTCCTCCTCTGAAGATGAATTCTTTGCCAATTCCTTTTTTTTTTTTTTTTTTTTTTTTTTTGTTAAATAAGTATTACTGTAAGCTCCTCTAATTGTGGGATGGAGGGATGGTGCCTCTAGCTTCCCTTCAGCTCTCTACTCTTACCAGAACCCCAGATCAAGAGCTCCCTGCTCCTCCAAGTGCCCACAGCTAGCACCATCCTTGCCCCTCTGCTTCTGCATGACTAGGTGCTGGGTCCTTCTTGCCCAGGGCCTCATCTCAGCAGCACAGCTGGGCCTGACATTCCCTCTTAATTGAGGTTTGCTCAGTCTTGCTGGACTCAAACCCTAACTTCACAGTCTGAGAGGTGAAAGATTCTGTGGTTCCTGGAGAGAATCCAGCTAGCCCAGCTAACTAGCCCAAGCTAACCCGAGGGGTTCCCATGTGATGTTTTGAGGAACTAGCCTGGAGATGCTTGCACTTCAGGCAGATTAATCCCCAGCTTGGAGCCTTTCTTCAGATCTTCTCGGGTTGTACCTGGAGGATCCCAGTACTGCCCCAAGTTTGGTGATTTTTCACCAGTCTATGTTTGCCCGGAGGCACAAACTTATTCTATTTGTGGGGGAAATTGGGAGAGCTTGAAATTTACCAACCTAATACTCCATCTTCCTTATTTAATACCAGCCTCCCAGTCTTTTGTCCACAATCCAATATCCATTTCTGCTGTCCCCTCAATCTCAATTCTCATGATCTACATAATTATGCAAAGAGATGGTTATATTTTAGCCTTACACTTACCCCCAACTTAATCTGCCAAAGGTGCCCAAATTTAGTGATAATTATGCTGGATTTTAAACTTCACAGTGACAAAGATTGAGTTTTCCAAAGATTGCATTTTTTTCAGAATTTATTACGGTCCTTTACATACAGTTGAGGCTTACCAAATGTTAGTTGAATAAATTATTGATTCAAGGGTGAATGTGATAAGTGCAAATGGGAAGGTCAAGTGTAGTGCTGTTGAACTTTGAAGTGGGAATGATCATGTGTGTGTCTGTTGGGAACTCTTGTGAAGGAAGTAGTACCTGAAATGGTCCTTTATGGAAGGGAGAGATGTGACAAATGAGATTAAATTAGTTTTCCTTTACTCTTGAATGGGACTATTTGGATAAAGTTTTCTCAGTTTGAGTCTAAGTCTCATGATCCCTATTCCCAAAGCGGGAAGATGAGGTCTTGAACGCTAGGTCCAAGAAGGACCCTGATTAGTCACATGATCTCTAAAAGGTCAGACCCTCCAGAAGTGACAGCAAGTGACATAACTCACAGGAAGCAGATAACATTGGTGACCATTGGTCAAGGATGGCTACATCCTTTTAGTCTATTCAATGAAAAGGCTCAGGTCTTTTGCTTTTTTAAATCTTGACAATCTGGAAGCTGGTCATGGTGGGAGTTGGAATGCTCCCAAGTGTGCTGGGTCTCTCCTTGCAGAGACTAAAAATGCTTTCTCTTTGTTCCTGAAGATGTCTCTGATTAGTGAATTTGGAGAAGGGGGTCAAGCACCCATCCTGCACACTCTGAAGGTCAGAAGTAGGAGCAACCAGTGGAAATCTGAGTAAGGTACATTTCGGCTCTATGTAAGGGACACTAATGAGAGCTGTTCCAAACTGGAATGAACTTCAATCTCCCTGTCACTCAGAAGGTTAAATAGAAGCTGGCTGGATGTCTATAGAAGATACTATAAATTATATTCCTTTTCAGATGCAGGTTCAACTATCTGATCTTTGAGGACCCTTCTGTGTCTTAGATTCTGGGACTCTGTAAATAGACAAAGATCAAAGATAGCCTATTACAGGCATGAGGAATGATGTGGAAAAATCTTCAATGATGGGAAATGACAGAATGAGAAGAGGGGTTGTGCAAACACAAAGGGAATTTGTAAACAAGAAGGTTGGACAAATAGATTGGAGTCATACTGCAGAAGGTCTTGTCTGCTCTGATGAAGGGTTTGTACTTTATTTGGTAGTACATTGTAATTCAGTGAAGGTTTTTGATTCATTCAGTTCCAATTATAAAACCCATGAAAGTCAATGATAAATGGATGCTATTCATTTGTGGTTAACCATATATTCACACACATTTTACATTGATTACCATCTAGCCTATGGCTATAAGAAAGGACACTAGTTTCCTCAACCTCTCTTTCATTCCATTTTTTCTTCTATACACAATCTGCTATTGAGAGCCTCTAAAATGACTTTTCTTCAGTGTTATATGAAGAGAGAACAGAAGGAGAATCTTGGGTATCATATCACTTAATAGCAACTAGGAATTCAAGAGCAAAACCTGGCTGGGGAAGGCAGTTCAAAGGACAGTCCAATGTATATGGAGATGTGGCAATGGAAATGAGCATCTGATGAAGGACACTGGGAAACTGTGAGGGCTATCAAATGAACTGGGAGGACCAGTGCCCCTGGATGTTGGCAACCTGAGAGAAAGCTCCATTTGTTCTCTACTTGTTACACTTCTGTTTATTAGTATGTCAGCCTTGACTAAGATTTTTATTTTCACCAGTGTTTTGGCTTTTAATCACTTCCCTTCTTTCTGTTCCTATAAACTGGGATGTTCATAAAACAAAAATAACTTGTATTTCTATCGTACTTTAAAGTGTAAAAGACTTTCCCTATATCAAATCTGTAAAGTAGAGAAAGCACATAGAGTTATATCCAATTTACAGACAAAGCATTTGAGGCTCAGAAAGATTAAATGAATTACTTATGGTCATACAACTAGTAGATGTTGAGGGCAAATTTGAACTAAGACCTTCTGACTCCAACTTCAGTGTTTTTTCTATTATTGCCTCTCAAATGAGAGAGAATGTACATTGAATTATTAATTATGTTTTTTGTTTCTTTTCACTTAGCTTTCCTCTTAATGGTTTAAAAGTTGATTGTCACTTGGAATCTTTTCTGGACATGCTCATTTATTTGATTCAAAAGGAGACTATCAATTGATGATGTCCAAGAACTTTGTCCAATAATAACAAAGGATGAGCAACAAACAGAAGAGTTTATTGTGGTAATTCCTGATAGGGCCACAAAGTCATAGAAGTATACTCAAAGTGTGTTAGAGAAAAATTTTGCCAGAGGAATGTAGGCTCTGAAGAGGCAAGCATTACACTACTTAAAAGCATCTTTGGATCTCCAGCACCTCAAACAGTTTCCTCTATGATACACTAAATGAATGCTTGATGAAGTCCAAAAGAGTATATGCTGATTACTAAGACAGTAGTAGTATGTATGAGGGATAGGGACATACTCCCTTCACTTCTCTAAATTACAGCAAATGACATCATAATGCTGGAAATCTTATGCCAACAGCCATGAAAAGTTATCATTGACATGAGATCTATGTAAACAACAATTTTAAAGTATGTTGGCATACATGAGATGGTTTTGGCCAGAGATAATAGACTGACAAAATCTGGTCAATTCACTGGATATGCTGCTTTTGATAAATTTAGCAAAACATGAACATGCTCATGCTGTGATTCTGCTAAGTAGAAAATCCCCCAAAGCTTATAGATGATTAAGGATAATTCATCCTCAACTTTACACACAAATGGGAAGTGTGGTACAGATGATAGAGAACCACAGATGTTCCATATTCCCTTGGGTATAATCATACTCCTAAACACTAAAAGAGAATTGACTTGATCTGTAATCTTCAGGAGATGGGAAAACATGGTGGCTACCATCTTTTCTAACTTTTCCAGGTCCATGCATTTCCTTTTCACCTCCACCTTATAAAATACCTACATTCAAAACACAATTCATGTTTCCCCTTCTCCTTTGTGAGGTCTTTTCTAACCCCCCAAGTACCTCCTCCCTCTCTCTTTCTTCTCTTCCTCTTCTTCCTCTCCTTCCTCTTCCTCCTTCCTCTTACTTTCTTTTCTTTTCCCCTCTCCTTTTCTTCTTTTGCCTTCCTCCATTCCCTCTCCCTCTCCTCTCTCCTCTCTTCTTTTTCCTGTCTCCTCTTTCCTCTATTCTTTCCTTCCCTCCCCTCGCTTTTTTCTTTTTCTTTCCTTTCCTTTCTTTTCTCTTCTTCTGTTTCCCTCCCCTTTTTCCCTCGTTACATTATTTTGCATATATGCAGTATATATGTCATTCAGGAAATGTCTCTCCCAGTAGAATATTAGCTCTTTCAGATTTCAGACTGTTTCATTTTCTTTTTTATATTCTCCACATCTAGCAGAATATATGGCATATACTGAGTGCTTAATAAATGTTTGTGGAATTAGATGGAATGGTTGTTTCAGTGGTTGCTGAGATGTAGTCAATCATTCCATCAGGCTTTTCAGGAAGAATATGGTATACAGTAACCTGTAGGAATCTGTAGGGAATCACCTGTAGGACTGAATTTATTGAAACAAATGTAGACATTGAAACAGTCAATTATCTTAGTACCTGGGATGATCCTTCTGAACATATTTGACACAGTGGGGAAATCTTTAAAGGAAATATTTACTTGTTGGAATCTTTACAAACTGTTAAGCCATTGGAGTTGATAGAGACAATAATTATCTAATTTGGCATGGTTCAATATGATTGATTTGATCTTAGAAGGAGATATTTTTGGGCCAGAACTTGAAACAAGGTACTAAGTATAACTGATAGAAATGATGCTTGTGTTCACACCTTTAGAGAACTCATAAGTATCTAAGTACTCAATGGAGTTCACACATTTGGGAGAATTCGGGATTTAGAAAGAGATATCTGAATTCACACCTCCCTTAGGGCCAGAGAGCATGCTGGGAGATATCCCACAATCCCACTCTTGGAGAAGTAGCATAAATACAGCTCCAGTGAGCCACTCGAGAGAGTTTTCTTGGGAACATTGACTGGGGTCAGAGAGGAGCACTCTGGGAGGAAGCCCACAAGCCCTATCCTCAAGGCAAGAGAGATTCATTTATCTTCTACCTTGGTGCTGGCTGGAGTCGAAAGGACAAACCTTTTGATTTGGAGACATTCGGGCAGAGCTCTTAGAACCAAGCAGAGAGATAGGCCTGAGCTAACCAGGCTATATTGAAGGACACAATAAAAGATCTGAACTTTTTATCACCTGGCTGTGTTTTGGAAAAAGAACACCACATTTACTAGTCTCCTCTTTCCTGCCAATTGATATGATTTCTCCTTTTTCAATTTCCTAGGGCAGATGCAGATGGTCTAGAATTGCCCATTGCCTCTATAATGCAGGAGAAGCAGAGTGGTATAGTTTGAGAGAAATGAATTTGGAACTTATGCAATCTGAATTCAAATCTTGCCTCCACTAAATAATGCTTGGGTGAACATAGACAAATTTTTAATTCTCAGTTTCCTCATCTGTAAAATGAGAGGGTTGGACTAGTTGACTTCTAAAGTTCCCATCCATTGTAAATCTTGTCACATTTATGCAGAGTTATATAAGTGGCACACCTGCTATCATCGATAATAAATTCTGTGAGGGAAAGAATTATGTTATTTTCTCTAATTTATAAAAAATCAAGCCATTCTCCAATTGAAAAATGGTCAAAGGATATGAACAGACAATTCTCAGATGAAGAAATTGAAACTATTTCTAGTCATATGAAAAGATGTTCCAAGTCATTATTAATCAGAGAAATGCAAATTAAGACAACTCTAAGATACCATTACACACCTGTCAGATTGGCTAAGATGACAGGAAAAAATAATGATGATTGTTGAGGGATGCGGAAAACTGGGACATTGATGCATTGTTGGTGGAGTCGTGAACGAATCCAACCATTCTGGAGAGTAGTTTGGAACTATGCTCAAAAAGTTATCAAACTATGCATACCCTTTGATCCAGCAGTATTACTACTGGGCTTATATCCCAAAGAGATTATAAAGAAGGGAAAGAGACCTGTATGTGCAAAATTGTTTGTGGCAGCCCTCTTTGTAGTGTCTAGAAACTGGAAACTGAATGGATGCCCATCAGTTGGAGAATGGCTGAATAAATTGTGGTATATGAATATTATGGAATATTATTGTTCTGTAAGAAATGACCAACAGGATGATTTCAGAAAGGCCTGGAGAGACTTACACGAACTGATGCTGAGTGAAATGAGCAGGACCAGGAGATCATTATATACTTCAACAACAATACTATATGATGACCAGTTCTGATGGACCTGGCCATCCTCAGCAAGGAGATCAACCAAATCATTTCCAGTGGAGCAGTAATGAACTGAACCAGTTACGCCCAGAGAAAGAACTCTGGGTGATGACTAAAAACCATTACATTGAACTCCCAATCCCTATATTTATGTCCACCTGCATTTTTGATTTCCTTCACAAGCTAATTGTACAATATTTCAGAGTCTGATTCTTTTTGTACAGCAAAATAATGGTTTGGTCATGTATACTTATTGTGTATCTAATTTATATTTTAATATATTTAACATCTACTGGTCATCCTGCCATCTGGGGGAGTGGGTGGGGGGTAAGAGGTGAAAAATTGGAACAAGAGGTTTGACAATTGTTAATGCTGTAAAGTTACCCATGCATATAGCCTGTAAATAAAAGGCTATTAAATTTAAAAAAAAGAATTATATTATTTTTTTCACATTTGTAACTTTATAATATGTAACAGGGACTTGCAAATAGTAATTGTTTAATGTTTGTTTACTGAATAAATGAACAAAAGATGATGTTATATATTTGAAAAAAAATACCAGTATGATTCTAGAGTAAACGCCATATCCAAATAAGAAAGTTAAAAAAATATATTATCTTGAATATATCAGACAAGGCTTTTCTCATCTCTGGTTATCAGTTTCCTTATCTATAAAATGAGGCGGTTACGTTAGATTCCTTCTCCATTTCCTATGATTCCATGACCTTTTCACTTCCAAGAAGTTCAAAACTCTTTTCATGCAATGAAAAACATTTTCTTTGAGCATTAACTTCCTCCTGAAAGTCAGGAAGGTACTTTTGGAGACTGTGTTATATATGTCTTTATAGTTTATTAGTCCCTGCCTTTTTTTTTTTTCCTTCCTACCACCAACTAGTTGTGCATTCTTGATCAAGTCATTCATTCTTATTCCACCATTCATTTGGTCATTAAACAAACATTTCTTAAATGCCCTCATTTGGTATCTTAGTTTCTTGATTTATAAAATAGAACTATAATACCTACTCTATCAACTTCACAGAACTGCGGTGAAGATCAAATGAGACAGTGATTTTGAAAGGTCTTAATAAAACATATAAAAATCCTTTTACAACTGTAACATAAATATCATATAGACTGTACTTTGCCCTGAGATAACATCTGAATTCAAAGATTTCCGATCCTTCAATTACGTCTTTCTTATGGTTTTCCTTATGATTAGCTAAAGTACATTTCCACTAAATGCAGTCTTTCTGAGTGGACCCTGTTTCCTGGTTGGATGACACACATTGATCATTGTTCTTGTTAGGCGAGTATACGGGAATCATGCATCAATAGGCTGCCTGATTTTATTTTTGATTCTTCAGTATTACCTCTTTTTATGCCTTCTTCAGGAGAACAGAATGCTGAGACTGGATTCACAAAGAACTGGGTTTGAATCCCATTCCTCATATTTACTAATTCTTTGGCTGTAGGTAAATTATTGAACCTTTTTGAGCTTCAGACAACTTTCTTTTGCTACAAGGAAACCAAGTGGTGCAGGACATAAAGTGGGTACCAGGTGTTTCATTGCTGAACTCAATGTCAAGAAGACACGAGTTCAAATCGTGTCTCAGAAACTTATTAGCTGTGTATTTTAAGAAAATCACTTAAACTCTTCCAGCTTCAATTATCTTGTCTTTTATTGTTGTTCTTGAAGAGGACTAATGACATCAGAGGGTGATGTCTTGACTTGCAGGTGAATTGGATAAGTGAGGCAGGGCTGTGTAAACTGATCAGCCTAACTCTCTCCACAGGTGATGACTCCCTTCTTCATCTCAAACAAAAAAAGAAGTGGAGGCTTTAATGGCCTCTAACGTCTCTTCTTGCTGAACATTTATATTCCTCTGATAATAAGTAATCAACAAATAATAGAAGGACTGTTATTTATCGAGGAAGTTGATGCACTGAAGAATTCACAGCTCCTTAATATTTGGATCTACTTCACTTATTATTTCATGTCCTCTTGAATGAAATATTAGAACTAAAGCCAACCTGCTAATAGAAAGTACATATCTGATTCATTTTGGTCAGTACACCAATCAGATTTCCAAAACATATGACACAAAATCAAGGACAGGCCATTTCTTGAGAAGCAACATTGCATATCATGTAAGTCAGGAAAGACCTGGATCTCTATACTATCCTACATTTGTAATTGTGTGACTATGAGCACGTCATTTAACTTTTTTAAGTCTCAATTTCTTTATCTGAAAATAGGGATAGTGATAGTAGTTACTTCACATGGTGAAGTAGAAAGGATTAAATAAGATAATGCTTATAATATATTTTACAAACAATAAGAGTTCATGGGAATGCCTTTGCATTTATGTTCTAGCCAGCTAATTGTCCAATGGCATAAAATTAAGTTTGATTTAAATTTGTGTTCTACAATGTGGTAGATAGGGAAATAGGCAAATTAAGCCCCAAACTCTTCATTTGTTTAGTCAGGTCTAACTCTTTTTGACCCCATTTGGAGTTTTCTTGACAGAGATGCTGGAGTGGTTTAACATTTACTTCTCTAGCTCATTTGACAGATAAGGAAATAGGGGCGAATAGGTAAATAAGTGCCCACGGTCCCATACCTACTAAGTGTCTGGGGCTAGATATGAACTTGGAGAGATGAATCTAAAAGCAGTTTGGGGGTAGAAGGAACTATGGGGAGATTTGAATTCAAATCACACTGAAGATGTTCATTATCTCTGTGATCCCGAACATATCATTTAATTTCTCAAAATTTCAGTTTCTTGATTTGTTAAAGAGGAATGATAATACTTACCTATTTTCCAGGACTGTTGTAAGGAGTGAACTTTGTAGACCTTAAAGCCTAATATAGACGTGGGTTGTTATTTTAAGCAGGTGGATTTGTGGTTGTAGTTCATGGTTTTCAAAACTTGACACCAGGATGTGACCCTTGGTGGGCAGCAGAGATGAAACACCTGTCACAGGATTTGGGGCATTAGAGAATTTTACTTGCTTCCAAACTGAGCTACATGTCTCCTATTGGACTGTCATAATATTGGGGAAGAAAAGAGATATCTGGGCTAAAAGCACTCTAGAAAATCATTCCAAATAAAAGAAAATTCAAGTAATGGTTGAAAATTGCCTCAGCAATGACTCTGGCCACTGGTTAGTAAAGGACTCTTGTAAACCCAAGGTGTTTAATCTCTCAGGAATTAGAAACCCTACAAGATCTGTGAGAATAAGAATAAAGGAATAAATGGATGGGCAAAACATTCTTGTACAGAAGTGTTTGTAATTGATGATAATAAAGAGAATATCTTATATTTTGTGTCACTTTTAATTGTTCAAAGAGTTTTGTTTATTATTTTTGTTTATCCCCATAAAACATCTGCAAAGTACAAAGAACTAGAATTATATTAATTGTAAAGGCTACATTAACTCCTAATATTAAGCTGTTTTTAATATGGATATTCGACTGACATATTAAATAAATAGCCCAATTAATATTCATTGTCTCTAAGCTCTAGTCAAGAAGAATGTGAGGTCTTATCTTACTGTTCTTCTTGTTTGTCCTTAATTCTTGAAGAAGACCATTACAACAGGGAAATGCAAGTTTTCGTTTACTTTTTACAAGAGATACAAGATATAAGTTGTTGTTGTAGAGTACTAACACTTCATGACTCTTCTTTGGGATTTCTTAGCAAAGTTGTAATGTTAAAGGTCACTTTTAATGGGGTGATCAGTTCCTCCATTTGCCCTATTTCATATTCTGCCTTAAGGTTATGACAGTCCCCTCTAAATGGTTGAGATAAAGGTGTTATAGACATTCCTTAATGTCATAGAATATCAGTAACCTCCATCTATGAGGCTATCCCCACCTAGGTCTCTGCATTATGTCATTGTTAATGTTATTCCATAAAAGGCTTGCTGTCCCGTTGGGGCTAGACCCTTTGAGATGATAGTCTTGTCTAGCCCTGGGATCCATTGGTCCCAGTATTTCTCTCCATTTAATAAACTATTGAATTGGTCTCTAATCTCTGTCTTGCTCAGTTTCTTTTAACATTACAAAGCCACTATAATAGTTTGCCATTTCATTTTTACAAATGAAGAAACTGAGGTAAACAGGATTAAATGATTTACCTAAGGTCACATAGTTAATAAGTATCTGAGGCCAGATTTGAACTCAGGAAGGTAAGTTTTTCTGATTTCAGGTTAGAACTCTATTCACTGTGCCAACTAACAGCTCCATATATAAATTAAGTACATTCAAGGTACATACAAAGTAATAATCTTTAACTCCCCTTCTATCTCTAGCATGAGATGATTCTATAATTTGACATGTGTTATTTTTGATAAATGATCTCTTGCCATTAAATTCAATGACATCAAAAGATGTGCTTTATGGAGATCAGTATTTTTTATATCATACTGTCTCAGTAAAAACTTTGTGAAGTGTTTTTTTGGTCTTGTTTTGATTTTTGTACAACAATATATACAATTTTTATGAAAAACAATAATTGGGTAGACAAAATGAAATGGAAATTCCTATTAAAGCAATAAAAAACAATTATACCAATAACAAAAAATTAAAATGTTTGATTATTTTTAATATTATTCTGAAACTTGCTTGGGGGAGAGGGAAGAAAGCATAACACTAATATATAGGTATAATTGCTGAGTCTCCCTTATTTTCATATTCTTTTCTCAATTCCTTTCACACAGCAGACTCAGCATTTACAGAAATAAGTATTATATAATTGAATTGAATTCTCTCTGATAAAGCTGAGCAGCAATTATCATATGTGTTTTAATTTTATATGTGAAGAAAGCTATGTAGCCAGCTGAAGAATTCCTGATAATACTAAAAAAGATTTTTGGGAAGTTAGATTGCTTCTAAAGTAGATCAAGATTTGGTTGCCTTGCTCTTTATTTTCCTCCCCTTTCTTCTCTTTCTCCACTTCTTCTTGTTTCTCTTTTATGAGAAGAAAGCACTGATTTTGAAACCAGAGGTTCTGGATTCAAATAATAGATCTACTACTTATCCATGGTTCTTTCTCTGGATGTGGATATCTCTTTTCATTACAATTCTATTGGAACTGCCTTGAATATTCTTGTTATTCAAAAGAACCAAGTCCATCCCAGTTGATCATCAAATAATCTTGTTGTGGCGGTGTAAAATGTTTTCTTGGTTCTACTCACTTCACCGCATCAGTACATGTATATCTCTCCAGGCTTTTCTGAAATCAGCCTGCTCATCATTTCTTATAGAACAATAATAATCCATTACATTTCATATATCAACATTTATTCAGCCATTCCCCAACTGATAGACATCCATACATTATCTTTTTAATAGCAAAGTCTATCTAGGTAACAATAAAATTTAGCACTATCCCAGCTTCTTGGGAGCTAATAGTTCACAGTCCTAGTGAGAAATATATGCAAGAATTATATACAAACAAACACACATAAAAGACATACATTTAAAAAACAACATACACATAGTAACCCTGTATAATTAGAAAGGAAAGTGTTTGCATACTGTAGATTAGCCAGGAGGGAGAGTCATTGGCATTTTCTGCTCAGTTGGAGTAAGCCAAGGGAAATTAGGTGGTTAAAACAGAACAAGAAACAAGAAAGTTGGGGAGAGTAAGGCATCATCTAGAGAAGGGGCTGTTCATCCACATTATAAGTTCTGCCAGCATTTAATTAGCCACTTTTATTAAGTGACGGAATCTCCTTCATTTTCTGGGTGTTTCATTCCTTTCATTGAAGGAAAAATGGCAGGAGTTTGTGTTTTTTGGCTTCAACTATAGTGTTTTGGGATTCCCTTGTTTAACAAGGCAGAAGTTTCAATTAAAATCATTCCCTGTCATATATTTTTGGTTAGCTGTACACTGTAACATGGTTTGGGCATATTTTTAGTAGAAGAAAGAAAATAAAGCAAAATCATAGAATCACAGCATAAAGTTGGAAGAAACTTTAGTGGTATCCAGACTAGCCCATAGCTGACAAAGAATGCACATTACAACATACTCCCAAAGAGGTAATTTAGCCTTTGCTTTATGCTCTCCAATTAGGAGGAATTAACTCCCTCCCAAGGTAGCCCATTCTTTTTCCAGTTCTTTATTTGTTAGTCCTTATGCTAAGAGACTTCAGCATCCAGATTGATGCTCCTTCAAATTCCCTAATCTTCCAATTCCTCATTATCTTTAAATATCATTTAATACTCCTTTACTCCCCTTAGCCAAATACATGTGTATGTATGTAGGTATGTATATAGGTATATATATACATATATATAAAATTTATATCCTGCATTTTACCATTATCATAAATGTCCTACTTCCTCAATAAAATGATAACAGCTTATCACCCATTATGTACTGTGCTGTTGTAGTTTGTCCTTCCTTTTCCAAGAGGCCCATCATATCAGGAAGTTGATATTCTGACTTGTAAGTGAATTGGATTTAAATGAGACAGGACTGGGCAAAGTCATTAGCCTTATTTTCTCCTCCAAAGTCATTTGGATCTAATGGCAAGACATGGGTCAGAATGACTGGAGATGGCCCAAATCCAGTGGGAAACCTTGTCTTTCCCAGGTCTCAGTTTGTCTGAGACAACAGCCATTCAGTGACTAAGGCTAAGTAAGATCTGAGGCATTGAATGGCCTCTTTTGCCTAGTAAAAGAAATCCCAAGGGGGAAAGGAAAAACCCCTCAGAACAATTGCTACTTAAGTTCAATCTGAATCAATCAGGCTCAAACAGTGACCAATTGGACCTTGCTAGGACCTATGACTGACCAATCATTTACAGCCAGAGTGATTTGGGTTTAAGGCATGGTCCTTAAGAAAGAAATCTTGCTAGTTAACCCCCATATATCTTTGGAGGCTTCAGCCATCAAAGAAAAAAGTACAAATATTACCTCATTTGATTTTCACAAAAACCCTGGGAAGCACATACTATTATTACCCCCATTTTACAGATGAGGAAATGAGAGGCAAATACAAATTAAGTGACTTGCATGGGGATCACTTAACTAATAAGTGTCTGAGATCAAATTTGAACATGTGTCTTCTTGATCCCTGCTTGTAGAAAGCCTGATTCCAGCTGTTTGACATTCTTCCATCTGACCATAAACTCTGCTCATTCCATCTTTTCCTGTGTTGTACCCTTAAATTTATTTGCCTGCTTTAGTGAGTCCTCAAATCCCTCTATTTTATTACTTTCTCAGGCCATTATCTCTGCTATCATTTTACTCCCTTTTCAATCTTAACTCTATGATTAGCCAATTAAATTCTATGCTATTTACTTTAGAATCCTTTTTCTTCCATACTATCCAACTCATTGCTTGCCAAACTTCAGTCCTAAATGTGCCCCACCATTTGACTTCCTCACTCCCACTTACTTGTTACAAAATGGATCTGGAGAAGGCCATGTAACCATGCTGACTAGGCAATTATAATGTCACCCAACTTCAACTGGGTTTCACACATGGCAATACTTTTATTTCTCTCCCCTTGATTCCTGTATCCCTCCTTTCCTGCCACTCCCAGAAATTATTCCACGAATCATTGTCTCTCTTCAAGCCTCTGACATGTCTACCTCATTTCCCTTTCTTAGCTGAGGAACTAGTCTTTTAATTTACTGATAAAATTGAATGTAAGCTCATTCTTATCTTCATCTCAACCTTCCAGTATACCATTCTGCTCCTTCTCCTTTTTCCCAGTCTCTGACAATGGAGTACTTTCTCCTTATTGTCAAGGCCAATTTCTCCACATGTGCATTTAATCCTCTTCTCTACTGTCTTCTCTAGTGGATTTTTATTTTTATTATCTCTTCCAACCCCAATCTTCAGTCCCTTCCTTAGTTTTCTCAAACATGTCTAATGTCTTCTATCCTTAAAAAATGAAACAACAAGCCCTTCTCTGGTCCTACTGTTTCCTCAAGCTATCTTCTTGATATAGACTTTGAGCTTACTCTATTCTCGTCAGAAAGAAGCCCAAATGGCTATTATCAGGCATAGCCAAGTCCCAGTATATCCAGTATGTATAGAGTAATTTATAAGAATAGAATTCTTTATCAAATGTGAAGACCGAGTTAGCACCCTGGATACCTTAGAATCAGCTGGAATCAGGATAAGCAAAAGTCCTTGGTTTTTATTCTTGGTCTTTAGGGAATAGAAGTGAACAGGATGGATGAAGGACCTTCCTTCTCTTCCTCTACCGCCAAAGTGACTCTGGCTTGTCTTACTCCACCCCCTAATCCTTCCCACAATTCTCTGAATACACCAAAAGATTGAACCAGCACAGAATAGTGGGAAGGGCCATTTTCCAAGCATATGCTAGTAGAGTATTGTCCAGTTGGTAGTTAGCATTAAGTGATTGGTTGTCCACCCTCAGTGCATCAAATCAGAGTTTCAGCCCTTTACAATCAACTTCATTGTCTGTTTCTTGAACCTCTGGGAACAACCTTTGAGATATTGATAGCATATCTTTACAGAGATCTGGGACTTGATCTGCCAAGTACATTCATTCCATTTGGTTCCTTCTTGAATTATCTCTCTGAGCTAACAAATGCTTTCCTGGAACTTCTCTTTTTCCCCTGAGAAATCCCCAAGGTTATATTTCTCCTATGAAAGATGTACTCATGCTGTAGATAAGTCCTTTCAGGACAGAGTCCACTTTGAGATACTCGCTCTCTCTAACCATCATATCTTTCCTTTAATGGTGTCTTTCTCCATACTATGGCTAACTCTGGCTAGTCTGCTAAATTCTTCTATGGATCTAACCTGCCAGTTAATGGCATATTCAGATCTCATGGCATATTCCTTTATTGAAATCTTCAAAACTCTTTTCCTTGGTAACCCTATACCTCTCCCCAATCTATTTCATATTAACTGCTACTAGTGCCTATTTTACATCTTCATTTTGTTTGTAACCTTTTCTAAATAATCCTACCTTTTGGCAAAGAGAATGGACAATGTAAATTTGTCATATGTTTATTTCGAACTAGAAATTGCTACTCTCACCTCATCAATCCTAGATCTTTTCTATTATTTGTAACCAAACTCCTGAGAAAAGATATCTACATTTATTATCTATACTTCCTTTCTCTCCTCAACCCTGGCCGATCTAGTGGCCAATGATATCTATTCAACTGAAACTACTCTCTCCAAGATTCCCAATAATCTCTTAATTGATAGATCTAATGGTTTTCTCTTCATCTTTCTTGACCCACATGCTACATTTGATATTGTAGACAACCCTCTCATCTTGGATCCTTTCTCTCTCATGAGTTTATGTGATTATTCTCTTCTCATTCTCCTTCTACTTGTTTATCCACTCCTTTACTGAGTCATTGCCAATATCATTTTCTCTAATTGAGGGAGTTTGTACTTCAAACCTCTTTTCTGGGCCATTGTATTTATCTCTCTTGGTCATTTTATCTGCTCCCCTGTGCATAATTAGCTTATTTTCCCTATGAAAATGACACAAATCTATGAAACATCTCTAGGCTTTCCCCTCAGTTTCCATTGTGCACCAATAAATGATGTACAACTGCTACTGAACATTTCAAAGTAAATACCCCAGAACATCTCAGACTCACCAAGTCTAAAACTGAATGCCTCATCCCTACCTACCCAAACATACCTCTTCCAAATTTTCTTATTTCTATCACAACCCCTACTGTAAGATTTATAAGTTTCAAATTATCTTGGATTCTTCACTCTTCCTTACTCCACATATTCAATCAGTTGTTACACCTTGTCATCTCTGCTCTTACAACATCTCTCTCATCTTACTACTTTTTCTTGAATCCCACCTCTATCACCTTAGTTTACATCCTCATCATCTCTCATCTGGATTATTGCTACAGTCTCCTAATTGGTTTCCCAACAATTTAGCCTAGCTGAATAGAACCTTTTTTTTTTTTTTTTAACACTAGTCAACTAGCAACATAGCATTTATTAAGCAGTTACTTTGTGCCAAGATTTGTAATAACAGTTGAGGATACAAAGAAAAGACAAAAAACAGCCCTTGCTTTATGCAATTCAGTCAAGGGAATCTCTTCTCTGTTTATAACACACAATACTCCATCTGACTTTTTGTCTTTCCATTGGCCTATTCTCTATGATGTACACACCTTCTCACCTCTGCCATTTCTACCTCACAGAATGCTTCATTTCCTCTACAGTGGTCCTCAAACTTTTGTTCTCAGTATCTTTATCCTATTAAAAATGATTGAGAATCTGTCCAAAGAGTTGTTGTTTATGTGGTTTATAGTTATAGATATTGATCACATTAAAAATAAAAACTAATTATGAATTTGTAGACTCTCTGAAAGGATTTCAGAGATTCCCAGGATGCTCTGGACTAGATTTTGAGGACCACTGCTCTAAGACATAGCTCAGTTATCATGTTCTATCTAAAGTCTTTTCTGACACTCAGAAAGAGGTAGTTCCCTCCCTTCTAAATTACTTTATGTTTTCTTCATGTTTACTTCATATTATATATTATCTACTGTGCATTTTCTTCATATTTATCATGTATGGATTGATACATGCACTTCCTGTCTCCTTCTTCAGAATGTAAGTTTCTTAGGAGTAGAGATCGTCTCATTCTTTGTATTTGCATTATCATCACCTAACACAGAATCTGGCTTATAGTTAGTAATCTACATCCTAATTAGTGCAAATAATGGCTCACCTGAAATGGTCCACTTAATTCAAATTCAAATTATTAGAAGTTATAATTAAATATGCTAATTTGATATATATCCCAATGAAAATATGCAATGTGAACTTGAATATATAAATAATAAATGTTAATTGATTGATTGATAGATGGAGTTTTAGGACACATTTCCTAATATCAGCCCTGAATTTTCTTTTTTTTTTTTTCAGATAAAATCACATATATTTTTTTATTATAACTTTTTATTGACAGAGCCCATGCCTGGGTAGTTTTTTTTTTTTTTTTTTTTTTTTTTTTTTTTTACAACATTATCCCTTGTACTCACTTCTGTTTCGACTTCTCCCCTCCCTCCCTTCACCCCCTCCCCTAGATGGAAAACAATCCTATACAAGTTAAATATGTCACAGTGTATCCTAGATACAATATATGTGTGCAGAACTGAACAGTTCACTTGTTGCATAGGAAGAATTGGATTCAGAAGGTAGAAATAACCTGGGAAGAAAGACAAAAATGCAAGCAGTTTACATTCATTTCCCAGTGTTCTTTCTTTGGGCGTAGCTGCTTCTGTTCATCCTTGATCAATAGAAACTGAGTTAGATCTTCTCTTTGTCGAAGAAATCCACTTCCATCAGAATACATCTTTATACAGTATTGTTGTTGAGGTATATAATGATCTCCTGGTTCTGCTCATTTCACTTAGCACCTGAATTTTCTTCTTTGCATCTTCTTACAAAATTTTTGATTGAGAAAAAAGAGTAGGATGAATCCTTAACTTGATCTTCTGGGGGAGGTCTGTCTGCTTTATAGCAGAGAGGACCTGAACTTCAATCTTGGGGTGTAAGGAGCTCAAATGACAGCTACCATATTCCAGGGATCAAAACAGGGAGAATGGCAAAATCATATCTTCTCTCACTTTCTAGCTAGACTAATCACTGGATATATTGCTGAAGGGTCTTTATATCAGCAAACTCAAGGAAAGGAAACTTTGTAGGACATCCTTAATGAATGCAGTGGCCCAGTTAATGCATTTTAAAAGCAAACTAACAGGATGTACATTTATTTCCCTTTTCCTTATTCCCTGAACTGCAGCAAATATCTCAGTGGTTTACAAAACACAGCAATACTTAAACACAGCACACTTTGCGACACTCCAGCCAAAAGTTTGGTGCTGTATTAATTGGCTTCAATGAAAACACTGTCTTCCCCTTACGCTGTTTGAATAGTGCTTGTTGAATCATCATCCTGAGTCAAGTGTTATTAATTCAAGAATCAAAATGCCTTTTGTGCATATCAGATAAACGTTGCCATAGTAAGTGTAGCATAAACAGATATGTTCAAGCCACAACAACCTATAGAAGCCGGCAGACAAAGGGAAGCAAGTTAAGCATTCACAGAAATATTAGTCTTGCAATAAACTATATCGTCCATGCTTGGGTGTCCGACAACATGAAAGGCCTGCTTATGAATGGAACTCTGAGATGAAATGATCTCCTTGGCGTAGCCATTCTCCCCGTTACGTTTATCAAATTTGAGCAGCCAGAGAAACATCTGGCTTTAATCGTGATAGAAACTGGAGGATTTGTGGTTGCTCCCTGGTTCTGCATACTTTCCGTCCACTTTATCAGGGCCTGTTGTCAGTGACTTGATGAAGTTAAATAGGCTGCACTTGATTCTACTAACATAAGAAAAATTTTGAGATCTCCTTTTGCTATCCCTCCCCCACCACCAAATGCTCAAAATGAGTTTAAATTGAGTTGGTTTGGATCATGTGCCCCTGCCTGCAGAGAATTTAAGGGGGAAAGCAAATGGGGCTAGGTTCTCATAAAGCCCCATTTTAGAAATTCGCCACTCTCAACAATCCAAGTGTGTTCTCCTTAAGCTGTTCGGATGATGTCATTCAACTAATACCCAGCCTTTGCAGGGTTGATTGCAGCCGGGGTGGGAGGGGGGGAAGAGGCCCAAGATTAAAATGAGTTTGCTGGGGCTCTTCATGTGAGCCCTCCCCAGAGAACCATGTCAATCTCCCCAACCCTCTGCCGGTCCTGTTGCTGTTGTCGGGCCCAACTGGCAATCACTGCACAGAAAATGACAGGGCCCAAGTGAAGATGGAGATTGAATTCACACCTCATCACATCCCATAAAGGACAATTTTTCAAGGTCAGCGTTTAGGTGAATGAAGGCAACAGCACTTGGCAGAGGGCCTTTCTGCTTGCAACTCTGAATCCCACATACAGCTGCTGCTCTTTATGTGCGGATGGAAGGCCTGCCCGGCAAAAAGACAAAATCCAAATGTTCTGATGGGTGCATCTGAATTCTTCAAATCAGGCTGGCAGGTTTGGGTGCATATTGTATTTGTTAAAAGATGCCCCCATGATGTCTGAATAGAGAAAATTGAAATAGGAATGGTAAATACATTGGTGACAAGAAAATAAGCTTAGAGAGGGCATAATTATTTTCATCTGGGCACAAGGGAGCTTCATTTGTAATTTACCTAAATGTCAATGTAGGGCACGCCAACAAAATGATCCCTTAAGGCTGTTGGGTTTATTATGAGAGCAGCCATCTATGGGAAGTAAGACAGATAGATAGGTTTCTGTGAAGGAGACTAACCAATTTTTGTCACCATGTTATGGTATTTGAGCATTAGAAGGGACCTTGAGGATAATTTTTTCCCATTTGTTTTTACAGACGAAGAAATGGGAAGTGATAGATACAGGTAGAACCAGGACTTAGAAAACTGGATCTTGAGTCCTAGGCTGGAACTCTTCGTTTTCCAAAATGTTGCTTCCATGGAAGGCAAATAGACATTAAGGTAAAAGAGATCTTAGAAAACATCTCCTCCATGTTCCTCATTTTATAAATGAAGCTGAATGAAGTCTTTTTCAGGTACTTCAGTAATTATTGTCACCCTATTTGGGATTTTCTTGCCAGAGATACTAGAATGGCTTGCATTTTCCTTCTCCTGCTAATTTTATAGATGAGGAAACTAAAGCAAACAGTGTCAAGTGAGTTCCCCAGAGTTTCATAGCTAGAAAGTGTCTCAGGCCAGATTTGAACTGAGGAACAGGCCCAGAACTCTATGCCCACTGCCACTCTGCTAGTCCTGACTGAAACAACTAGACCTTCTTTCTGAATACAATCTTCTATTTGGATTTTCAAGACTACTCTTTCTTGGCTCTTTTCTTATCTGTCTGATCACTCCTCCAACTCCTTTTCTGGTTTCTCATCCATAACATGCCCCTTAGTTGTGGTTTATACCCCAAGATTCTGGCTTAGGTCTCTTTTCTACATTTTCTTCATTCTTTCTCAGTAATCTTATTAGCTCCCATAAGTTTAATTATCATCTATATGCAGATAACTTACAAATCTATATTTTCAGCTTTGTTTCCTATTCCAAGTTTCAGTGCTGCATCACCAACTTCCTGTTGAACATTTCAAAATTGGTATCATGAAGACATCTTAAACTCAACAAGTCTCACAACAAACTAATGATCTTTCCTCCTCCCCCAATACCTCTTCTCTTTGAAAATTCCCTATTTCTGTTGCAAGTACTACCATCCAATCTAATGTAACCTGGCATCCTGAACTCTTTATTTTCCCTCACTCCCCATATCCAAACAAGTGTTTGTTTATACCTTCCCTATATCTTTCATTGATCCCCTTCTCTACTGTCAGAAAACTATCACAATGATTCAAATCTCCATTGTCTTTAACTAGAGTATAGCCAAAATATCCTATTTGATCATCCTGTCTTTTCTCTCTCCACTCTGATCAATTCTCTACATAGCTACCAAAAATAATTTAATTAAGCATAAATCTTAACATCTCATTCCCCTATCTAGTAAACATCAATGGCTGCTTATTGCTTCCAGGATAAAATAAAACTCTATTTAGCTTTTGGAAATTGTAAACAACTGATCTACCTATATTTCTAATCTCATTGGACATTCCTTTCCTATACTCTATGATCCAGGCAAATTGACCATGCTTCCATTTCCTTACTTTCCTACTTTGTGTTGATGTGAAACCTGGGATGTACTTATCTCTACTTTAAAGAATCCCTTTCTTCTTAAAGAGCAATTTTAAGTGTCATTTCCTCCATTTAACCTTTTTTGAGCTCTTCAATTGTTAGTATCTGCCCTTCCTAAATCTTCAAATTTAATTACCTGGAATGAATTTGTATTTATTTGTTTAAAATCTATGATATATATATATACTTATTTTCTCCTTTTTTAGGACATAAGGTTATGAGTATGGATTGTTTGAATATCTGTATTTATATCCCCAGTTCACACACAGATTCTGACATATGCATTTAGCACAAAGCTGGGCACTTAGTAGGCACTTAATATCTGTTAACAAAGTATGTGCTTAATATGTACTCATTGATTGATTAACTGATTGATTTTTCAAAGTTACAGAAGTTATTTAGTGGCAGAACTGGGACTTGAAGCTGACTCTTCTGATTTCAAATCCAGTGCTTTTTCTACCACATTATAACTAATTGTCAGTTCTAAGTGATAACTTATTCTAGCTCTTGGAAATATCCTGATTATGGCCCTCATAGAATTAATAGTGATTTACTCCAGACTCATTTTTTGTTGCATATCACACCAGCAGAATCACCCAATTTAATGCTGATTATTCTCTCAAAATACTGACATATATTGAACTTGAAGTCCACTAAAACCTTCAGATCTTTCTCAAGTTATTACATATTTCCATTCCCAAACTTGCAAAATTGATTTTTCCCAAAATTTATTTTATTTGAAGAAACAGAATAAGAAAAAAGAAAAACAGAAAAGCAATACAAAACAAAATGAAACAAAACAAAAAAGAACATTATATGCTTAGTAGAACATCAGGGAAGATTCCCTCCCTAACTCTCTCTCTTTCTCCCTCCTTTCCTCCCTCTCCCCCGTCTTCTCTCTTTTTCTACTTCCTCCCCATCTCCCCCCCCCCACGCCAAACTACTGTACTTAATTTTCTCCTATATCTGTCATGATTATTATCATTCTGTTTTCCCCCACCATTATTCAGGGGAAAAACATGACTAACCTCATAAATAGGAATAAGAAAACGTCCAAATTTTTGTGATATCACATTATACTCATATTTTAGTTGCTAACAATAATATTATACATAAAGTTTGATAAGTAATAGAGATTAGGGGAAATAAATAGAGCATAGTGGATATCATAGCAATTAAGTCAATAAGTTAATTTAAGAGTCAATGAGGCCTTATTGAAGTCCTATTATGGGCCAGCCATTCTGCTAGGTGCTATGGATTAAAAAAAAATAGACAAAATAGTTTCTTAGCTTAAGGCCTTTGATAAGGATGGCATCTGTGTCTTTCTCCAAGGCACTGATAAAAATACAATGTAAACTCATTTAGGGTAAAAACTATTTAATTTTGAGTCTATCCCTAGCACCAACATTATTTCAGAGTAAACTTATAAGAACCACGAATGAATAAATGTTAAATAGTAGAAATCTCAGCATTTATCCCAAGGACTCTTCACAGAGTCAAGTTGACATGCCAGATTGACATTGAACAGTTAATAACTACTCTCTCAGTTGTGATTGATTCAGGAAAAATATGTGTAGTATTTTACCCTTTACAGTGAAAAAAAATCAACTTCACACATAAATATATCTTTTCTTAAATGTAGCTTGTTTGGGAGTGTTGGGGGAATGAAAGGGAGATATGTGTGTCTATGTGTGTATATGTATATATACACACATCTTAACTATAGTTTGGGAGGAGTGGTGGGGATGAAATGGGGGGGGGAAGAATAAAGTAAAAAAGATGCAAAGAAGAGAACAAAAGAACAATTTATAAGGAAGTAAAGAAAAGATGGACACTCATGAATATAATTTCTTCTACTTACATATATATATATATATATATATATATATATATATATATATATATATACTTTCTTGAACTAGTAATTTCTTATATATTTTGAATCTTCCCTGATGTTCTACTAAGCATATAATGTTCTTTTTTGTTTTGTTTCATTTTGTTTTGTATTGCTTTTCTGTTTTTCTTTTTTCTTATTCTGTTTCTTCAAATAAAATAAATTTTGGGAAAAATCAATTTTGCAAGTTTGGGAATGGAAATATGTAATAACTTGAGAAAGATCTGAAGGTTTTAGTGGACTTCAAGTTCAATATATGTCAGTATTTTGAGAGAATAATCAAAAAGGCTAATGGAATCTCATTGCATTAGAAAGCTTAGTTTTTAGAAATAAGGAGCCAATAATTCTTCTATATTGTGCCCTCATCAAACCTTACCTGGATTACTGTAATTAGTTTAGCACATCACAGTTTAAGAATTGATACATTAATAAAGTAGACAATAAGGCATATGATGGTTGAAGGTACTACAGCTGTTTTTAGCTTAGATTTGAAAAGGCTTGAAATTTGTGTTCAAGTATTTAAGTCACATTCAAAGAGCAGAAATAGGAACAATTGGTGGGAAGTTTAAAGAGGCTTGATTTCAGGAAAAAACTAGTAAGTTGAGTTGTCTGAACCTGGCAAGAATTAACTTGAGAGACAGTGATTTTTACATGGGTCTTTGAACAATTTTTGGATAAGTATGTATCAGATATATAAATGGTAATATTCTTTTTGGGGAGGGATAGGTCTTGATGACTGCTGAATCTTTCAGATTCAAAACTGAAATTCTGAGGCTAGATTTCTGAACAACCTGAAGCTTACTATCTTTTAGCCCATATTTTTATTTCCACAAGAACAGAATGAGATCCTTGATTGGAGTATTTGTTATAATATAGGTTAACTTGATCCATCACTTTAATAAACCTTTTAAAAAGTTTCTCTTTTAAAAGGAAAAATAAATGTAAGAGCTTAAATTTAATTGAGAGAAAATAGATATATTCGCATATAGACACAAAATTAATGAGATATTTTTGGGGGGTCCAGAGACACTGGTATTCGGGAGGATCAAGAAAGTGCTTATGTAGAAGGAGACATTTGAATTGAATTGGGTCTCAAAGGAAGTAGAGATTCTGCAAGGAAGAAGTGAGTAGCAAATTCTAAGCATAGTGAGAGAGCAGTTTCTGCAAATGCATGGAGTGTATAAAGAACAATAATATTGTCATTTTGGCTAGACCATAGGATATGTGAAAGGGAATGAAGTACCAGGTGATCTGAATGTTATCACTTATCATTTACTAGTTGTGTGATATTGATGAATCATTTTACCTCTGAAGATGGACTGAAGAGGAAGTATTTGTGTTTCTCAGCAAGGTTTTGATACACATTATGGGATACGAGGACAAAAATGAAGTTATCCCTTTCTTCAAAGAACTTATATTCTACTGGTAGATGCAACATATATTTAAAAAGTAAATCCAAATCCAGTTTTACAGAATGATTTCACTAAGGAGCTAACATCAACAATTAGGGAGATCAGGAGAGATTTTATCTAGGAAGTGACACTGAATTGGGTTTTAAAGGAACCTGGAGATTCTAAAAAGTGAATGAGAAGAAAGAGGTCATTTTAGACAAGAAGAACCACTTACATGCAGATACATTTTGATCCCCATCCATGTAGAGGACTTCAAATGCTGGGCTCAGGATGTTGAATTTTGAGGTTAGCCACTGAGACCTTTCCTGATGGGGTTTGAGAGTGGGGTTGGGGACATCTCTACTGTTACCTTGCTTTTTCTCAGTGGAATAGGGAATGAAAAATAGGATTATTTAATTTGGTTTCTGAAATTCTTAATTAAATGCTTAACAACTAAAGTATCTCTGAAAGTTCCAAAGTTTCATTTGGCATAGAGAGACACTCTCAGATACATTTTCAAACTTTTAGTCAAGATAATGGGCTGAATACCTCAAAAAAATAAACTTCCTCCTGGGAGTTTTGGGTTGGAAAAAGTTAGAGAACGATCCTTTTGTACGTTATTTTAACAATGGCATTTCCTAAATGCTATGTAGCATAGCAGAAAGAGCATTTGAACTTGGGAGTTAAAGTCCTGGATTGAGTCTGAGACAGTTGCTTCTTCTGTACCTCAGTTTCCTCATCAAAGAAATGAAGTCCCTCACACTCTAACAGTCTCTGATTTGGAGTTTAAATGTGAGAATATATAGTCACTTACAGAGAAATAACCTTGTAGATGAATTAATAGAGAGGTGAATGAAGGGTATAAATAGGTCATAGCATCATATTAATGATGACTTGAGGACAAGGAGCACCATGAAAGACAGCATCTAGGAAAAAGTATGAACAGAAAAGATAGTGAACTAGTCAAGTGGCAAGAGTAAGGGACAACAGATGGGCAGCCTGAATGGTTCTCTGGTATTCACCAAATGTTACAAGACTTAGAGGAAGGGTTCCAGCACTTTGGGTGGACCTCATATGGAGAGTTTGTGAGAAGACAGGGACAATGAGAAGGCACAGAGATATTTTGATCCCTGTCAATTTGATGAGAACATATATCCACTGAAGTATTGAAATACCTACTGAAAGACATGAGTACTGTAGATCTGATATACTCAGAGCTGAAAGAGTACTTGGGTATTGTTTAGTTTATTTTCATCTCTTCTTCTTTTCCCTTCCCCATTTTATACACGAAGAAACAGACAATAAAATTGTTTTAATGGGCAGGTTTAATTCTGGTTCTTAGCTTTTTGTTTCTCTGAATAGATGTTTTCAAATTTCATTTCTATTTTGGTTATTCCATGTTTTATTGAAACCCATTTGCTTGAGCATTATGAAAATCCCTCTGATTCCTGCTCCTCTGTAGGGTACCACAATTTAATCTGGTTGGTGGCAGAAGAAACTTGAAACTACAGCCAGCCATGATGGGCAGGGGTTTCAAACATATGGCCTGTGCGTTGGATCCCCATCCTTTTCCCTCCGTGAGTTATTTTAATTCTGGTTGCCAACCTGAAAAATGCTTAAATCTTGATGCAGCCCGCCAACCTATTACCAATTCCTCCTTTTTCCCCGTGCCTGCCAGACCGTCTGTCCCCTCACTCCACTAAGTCAGCAACTCATAACAGAGCTCTCCTGAGACCATTGAAGGCCTAGTTGCTGCTGATTCTACTGAGGAACTAAGCATGGGAGTGTAGGCTGATGGAACTGAGAGCATCAGTTCCAGTAAAGCTTTGTTTTCCTCTCCACCTTAAATCAGTTGGCATGCAAAGCTTGAGAGCCCCTGGATTTGGCTCTCCATTGTACTGGTGTTCCTCTGTGTGCTGGGCTATGTTGTGCTGGGCTGCTGTTACAGTCGTGGAGCGACCTGGACATCTAAAGGAAAAAACAGATGTCCCAATAAATTTTTGTCAAAATGCAATTACCTTGGGATTAGAAAACCACATGGGGGTGGGGTGGGACAAGAACAGATGTATTACCTTCAAACATGTAGCCATTATTTTGCAGAAGCTTTAAATAATGGAGAGATTCAAATAGAATAGAATTATTATTTTCGAATCTTCCTTTTACTTCATCTCTGAGGTTTTTTTTTTTTTTTTAATCAGATGGGAACCCCTGAAAATCAGTTTTCACTAATGATGTTCAGAACAGGAGGGCATGTTGCACAAAAAAGTATCATCCTGAGTGCTTTTTCATAAATAAATCTAGGGAAATATGACAAGCTATCTTCCCTTCAGGAACCTGGCCAAATCTCTTCTTCCTTTCCAACCAATAAAACATGATAAACTATGGATTTCCTCAGTAACCATAAAATTTCTCTATTTTCATGATTTGAACTGTTAGGTGCAGGTCAACGCAGGCCAGAAAACAGGGACTTTTTAGAGGAAAACAGTCCTTGTAGATTTGACATTTTCCCTGCTTTTTTTTGGGAGGGAGCAAAGATGAGTAAGTGGGTAATTGGGGAGCAGGAGTATCTGATAAGTGTTTAACAATTATGTTTCTGTGAGGAAAAAGGATGAGAAACATTTTTAAATTTTAACAATTTAAAAATATATATATAGACAGTCAACAAAACAATAAATCAAGCCCCGATTTGTAATCCGAGTGTAAATGGTCACACTGAAAATTGTGGAGAGCTGATTAAAACTGACTCCAGAACATCCCTTGTGGAAATGATACTCCTCTGGCTTCTTGGCTATCTAGTTGTCTCAGATTTCTTAATGGGAGACAATCCTCCCTTTTCAGTAATTACCACTTTTGAGAAGGGCAGGGGAAGAGTTCCCAAATGTCCAATGTCAAAACCCAAAAGACTAATGTAGAAGAAACTTGCCTCAGATTGAACACCATGATGTAGTGACACTGGAGAAGATGGTGAGTCACAGTGAAACAAGGGCTTATTTGGATTGGTTTGGGAGCATTTCTACCTACAAGCAGGGGCAGATTGGAGGATACTTCTTCCTCTGGGAGTATGTGACTTCTGTTTACATTTCTCAGGCTTTTACTTGAACAGAAGAGGATTTAGTGCTGGGAATATGTAAAAGATTGTTACTCAGAATGACAGGGCAGTGTAGAGAATGTAGAGGATACTCTGAAAAAACAAAGTCCAGTAAATCTTTCTGGGAAGGCTGATCCTGTTGAAGCCCAAGAAAATCTGCACCACGAGTGCAGAGACCTTGTCTTCATAATCTTGAGTTTTACTGATTGGCTCATACCTGTGATTTAGATTACATTAGAAACTCCTTGAGGGCAAGGAATGTCTATTGCCTCTTTTTGTATCCCTAGCACTTAGCACAGTGCCTAGCACACAGTAGGCATTTAATAAATATAATATTAGTAATAAATATTCCATCTATATATGGAATTCCTATAATAGAAATTCCTTTCCTATGCAGATTGCAACTCACCTGTAACTTTAAGGTTTAGAGAATTTATTTACCTTCCACCCCCCACTCCCCACCATTCCCTCTTCCCAGAGGCTAGATGACTTTGCCTAGTCATAATTAGTAAATATTAGAGTCAGTACTTGAAGTGGGGCAGTCTCCCCTGGTAGATTGAGTGCCAGCTTGGAGTCAGGAGGACTTGATTTTATATCTAGATCTTCCTGATTCTAAAGTTTGCCCCTACTCTAACCACTAGACAAAACTGTCTCTCAGTTTTGCAGACAACGAGGACTTAATAAGTGATTGTTGAAGGAAGGAACATCTATTTTATAGGGAGAAGATTTATGGCTCCTTTTCTCTTTGCTAGTATTTCTTACTTAGTTGACCCCAAAATCTGTGATTTCATCTTTTCGCTGTTTCCTTCATCAGTGAGTGTTACAATTCTTCATCACTTTAATACATTTTTAATGAGTTGCTATGGCTGAAAATACCATTTCCTGTTGACTAGCTTCTGGGAATGAATTTCTCTAAAGAAAAGGCTAGCCTTCAGATGACATCAACCAGACCCAT
Organism: Sarcophilus harrisii; assembly: GCF_902635505.1. Lineage (NCBI taxonomy): Eukaryota > Metazoa > Chordata > Mammalia > Dasyuromorphia > Dasyuridae > Sarcophilus > Sarcophilus harrisii. Next base: position 107,006,581 of record NC_045426.1, read on the forward strand.
TCTTGAAACCTCTCTACTTTTATAGTATAGCTTGTGTTGGGTTGCATATCCTTTAAGAGCCCAGAGTCATCTCCACTCCAGAAAAAAAAAAAAAAAACCCTAGGAAAGACCATTGTAGAAGTTGCCAAATATTCCATGATAATATTAATGCATTATGCAATGTATATAATGTTTTTAGAATTTATTCATTGCTATAGAACATAGTTTTTAGTACCTTTCTAATGCACTTATTATGTAAAGGTTGTGCACTGTGGATAGCTGTGTTGCTGTCTAGGAGTACCTTGCTTCATGAGCAAGTTTCTGAAATTTTTTCTAAATCCTCTATTTTATTCATAATCTAGAAGTGAGTGCTTAGGAAATGCTTGTTATTTATTTAGAAAATCATCTTGTTAATGATTCCAGAGATACTATTTTCTTAGATTTGCAAATTTTTTTTAATATATTGTTCAAGAAGATCTCTGTTCATTCTCTGAATGGTTGTTGAAGGTATTTGTAACTGGTAATGTTGCATGTGGGTATGTCCTTTAGGGCAAGGCTTCTTGAACATTTTCCACTTGCAACCCTTTTTCAACTGAGAAATTTTTATATGATCTCAGGTGTATAGATATATAAAATAGGTATGCAAATCAAACATTTACTGATAATAAATCATAATTTTGCAGCCCCCACATTCAGTTATGTAACATTATATGGGGTTGGTAGCAACCCACAGTTTAAGAATCTGTGCTTTTAAGGCATGAATGTGTATCAGAATCACCTTGTGTATCAGAATTGCCCAAAATAATGATACAGATCCATGGTTAATCTGATGGAATTTAAAGACAAGAAGATCTGGGTTCAAGTTTCATCTTTGACATTTTATATCATTGAATCATCGATTTAGAACTAGAGGAAACATTAGAACTTGTCTAAGTCAAAACCTTCCTTTTACAGATAAGAAAATTAAGTTGTAGAGAGCTCTCATGGGTAAGTGAGTGGCAAAACCAGGATTTCAACCCAGGTAATCCCACTCCAAATTCAGTTCTTTTTTTCACAGTACCATGATAGCTCACAACTAGCTGCATAACTCAGGGCAAGTCATTAAATTAGTCCTTTAACATCCCCTCTCCTCCCATTCAGTTTCCTCATCTGTAAAATGAGGTTAATAATAGCCATAGCACTTACCTCACAAGATTATTGGAGGGCTCAAATTATATCATGTATGCACAGCGTCTTGCAAATTTTAAGGCTTTATGTAAGTGTCAGCTGTTATAACTACCACCATTGAGTTTCAGCTAAGAAGGGTTATTAAAAGCCCAAGTGTACTTTGCCAGGCCCTTTTCTGAATAATCCATAAATTGTCATCTATTATAATCCAGAATTTAATCCCATCAGGCAAACCCTGGGCATTTAATACACAGAATATATTGCTGAGCTTTTTACACTTCAGTCATCAAATAATGCCCAAGAGCTCTTTGTGAAACTCCTTTATAAGCTCTCTTAATGCCTTTTTCACAAATACAGGAAGTTCACTTTCTAAAAGCTGAATGAACTTGAACATGAAAAGGCATGTATTCGGATAAAGTTTTCTCCCTTATATTACTAGAGAAGGTTTAGTTCTTAGACAGTCTAGGTAAAGTTCAGTTTTTGAAATTGTTGGGTGTGGAGGGCCATGATTTCCCCTCTAGGCTGGTTTTTTATGTGGTTACCCCTTTTGGTTCTAATCCTCATGGTCTTTTCCCTTGGCATTAAGTGCAAAGAAAAAAGAGCCCTTTTCCACGTAAATCTTCTTGATACAGAGACAGAGGTCTTTTTGTCATAGGTAACTGAGAATGAAGAGGCAGTGTGGCCCAGCCATAAAATGATGGATTTACACTATATAATCTCTAAAGTCTCATGTAACCCTGCACCTAAGATCCCATGACTTTTGATATTAGGATTCCTTTGGTGGAAACTTGAGCTTCTCTTTTTTGGAGAGATGATTTTTCTGGTCATGGATGATTCTGGACTCTTACCTGACCCTGGTCACAGTAGATTGATTAAACTTCACCTTTATTTGATGGGGAGAGGACAAGACATAGACAAAAGATTTAGCTATGTTATTTAAGACTTTGAATTTTAATGGTTGTAGTAATTCACCTTTGATTGTACTTTAAGATATATAAAAGGATTACTTCACAAGAAGCCTATGAGGTACTTAAATTATCAGCCTAATTTTATAGATTGAAAAAAAAACCTAAAGAAATGTCAAATGACTTCCTTTTCAAACCCATTTTGTACTAGAGCCAGGAAATATTTAGTGCTAAAGCCAGAAATCAAAAGAAGATCTCCTATGTCTGGGTCCAGCATCCTTCCTATTAGGCCATGCTACCTCAATCTGTGATCAGATTGGCTATCTGTAATGGAGAGCTACAGCTTATTTAGAGACCTTATTGTATTATCATAGGTTTTCTTCAGGAGCAGGGTAGTACCATACATAGTAACACTGTCCTGCATTCATTCAAAAATAACATGGTGTGATCAGTTAGTTGGGACTGCTTATGGCCTATGATGGAATCGCCTCAGGAAACATACAATTTATGGAGGGAATTGTCATTTAATCCCAGAATCACAAATTGAGAACTAAAAGGGAATTTAGAAGTCAACCAACTCAATTTCTTTACAGTTTAGGAAACTGAAGCTCAGAATGCAAGTAATTTGCCCAGAGTCACATGGTAATCTCTGAAAAGCATTAAAAGGCACACAGAATTGCTTATTATTTCAGAAACAATCCTGGAAAATGCAGTATACTTTCCAGGCCTTGATATCTCTAGGTGTCTAAATATTTTTCCAAAAAATATTTAATTGATTTCCGAAATTTCAAGTGATGGAATTGATAAGGCAAGCCTTTCCTATGGAAGATTGAAAAGGAAAACATTCTATAAGAAGTAGCTCCCATTTACATGGTGCTTTGAGATTTGCAAAATGTTTTATATACATTATCTCATTTGGTCTTCTAAGTATCCCTGTGAGAGAAGAAACTATTTTATTCTTATTCACATCTTATTCACATGTACTCTAACCTGCCCATTTTATAAACTAGGAATCTGGCTGTTTTGGGCCATTCAACTGGTAAATATATGAAGTAGTATTTGAACCCAGGACTCTTTGATTCCTAGTTCAGTACTCAAATTCCTGATATCATATTGCTTCTACTCTTCTTTCATTTCCTTCTTCTCCTCCACCTCCTCCTCCTCTTTCTTTTTTTTTTCTTCTTCTTCTCCTGTTTCTCCTCCTCTTCTTCTTTCTCTTTTTTTCCCTTACTCTTCTTCTTCCTTCTCCTCCTCCTTTCATGACATTTTAACGGTCATTTGTTCAAGGATCCATGCTTTGATCCATTTGGTTGTCCCTTTTAAATACACCACATCTTAGCAAACACTAGAATCGGTTGCTGGGACTAAAATATTTTGTAATAAGGTGGCCCTTCTCACATAGTGGGTGGATCTTCAGACACACAGACCTAAATCGGTAGTGTTCCCAGGTTGTTAGGACCTGTCAGTGTTTGGGTTTTTCTGCCATAGCTTCAAGGACTCAGGTTTACTACCAAACAGTGGATAAAAAATAAACTTTAGTGGATAACTATAAGAATAGCATTCAAACGACCAAATTTTTTAATCTATTTTGTTTTTTGGTGAGGCAATCAGGGTTAAGTGACTTGCTCAGGGTCACACAGCTAGTAAGCATCAAGTGTCTGAAGCTAGATTTGAACTCATGTCCTTCTGATCTTAGAGCTGGTACTCAATCCACTGCACCACCTAGCTGATCCGAACTTATCAAAATTTTAAATTGTTTTGTTGTCACTTTGTCTATTCGATTATTGCTTGGACTTTCTGACTGCTTTCTGATATTCAGATTTTAGAGTGCATATATCACCTGATTCCTACCCAACCTTAGACTGCTTCCTGAGAGAAAGCATTATGGTGCTACATGTTTGGACAGTAGGAGATAATTGACTACTGATTAGTTGAGAGACTTCTGAGCTTCCTAATCCTTCATAGTTTTATGAGAAAACAGATTTTCTTCAATTTCAGCAAGGCTTATGAGAGGAGTAAAGAGTTCAAGAGAAAAAGAGGGGATAGAGAAAAGTGTAAATTTTTGAATGGTAGATAGGAAGTATCCCCAGAGCCAAAGACAAGAGGAAAAGCTGAACCTCATCATGCTCTGTGATTGCCAAAACCTGTAACCCTAGAGACTTTTAGGAATGAACTTTCCCAATGAGCTTCCTCTATCCTTGGTTCTGCCAAGATCTTTATCTCACTCACAGTGGAAGAGATCATTTACTCTTAATATTCATTTGCCTACTCTAATCCATACAACTTCCAGGATTTGGTTCCTATTTGGTAGGATAAATGGGGTTATTCACTATCTGAAAGCAATTTTATTGTATTAAGCATTGGTTGGAGGAAACTAGGCTGGTGACAGTAAGATAAATTTTGCTCTCCCCTTGAGAGCAATCAATGAAAACTATTTTTATTCTAAACCCCTAAAGAAAGACCTCTAGAATACAGATATGTAATGTGTGGTAGATAGATATAATTCTAGCCTGATACTTCTCTTTGAGATGGGACAGGGAAGAAGTGATTGCCCAGCCACATTTGGGTTAGATTCTGCCTGTTCTTCCTTTTGGTTACTGGCTACTCAACCAAGGTCTTCCTCCTAATTGCCACAAAGGTGAAAATTGAAGCCTTTTTTTGCAGATATAGATGGGACTTTCCAGACCCCAGAATAAATAGCTGTACATATAATATACAGGACAGGCATTTTATCAGATGCATATGCATTTATATTATGTATGGGTTGGGACAGTAGTTCAAAGTTTGACCATATATGTTAGTTGTTTTTTGATATTCTCATTACTTAAATTAAAGTAACTTCATCCTCTGTCATGTTAGTCAGAATGATTGTGACTCGGTTCACCACTTCTTGGAGAGTCATCAGCCAAGAAACATTATCTCCTCAGTTAAATTGAACTCAGAAGTATTTAAAATTCTTTTTTCATATTTGTTGGCCATCTATAGGTCTTTATAACCTGATTCCAGCCTATTTTTACAGGCTTATTGCATATTACTCTCATTCATGCTTTCCACATTCTAGCCCAATTGATGTACTTTCTATTCCCTGAACATGACATTACATTTCCTGTCCTTGCACATGCTGTCCCTCATGCCTGGAATGCACACCTTTCTTTCTTCTATTCCTTTAAAACTAAATATTTTCAAGGCTCTAATACTACCATCTATGTAAGATATTTCCTGATCCCTACCTCCAATTGTAATTGCCCCCCCCATTTTTTTTTTTTTACTCTGCTGTACTTATACGTATTTTGTATTGACTTATCTGTGGATACGTTGTTTACTTCCAGTACAATGCAAGCTCTTTGAGGAGAAAGATTATTTTATTTTTTTATTGGTATTTGTCCTATATTAAGTCCTTAAGAGGTGATTTTTGAATGAAACAATGTCAAAATGAAAATTGTCAATAATAACAACAAAAAATACTATCGTTAGAAAACAATAGAATGGTGTGTGTGGGGCATCAAGGACTAATCTGGGTTTGAATCCTGACATTTCTCTCTACTTGTTTAACTATGACTTAGTTACTTTAACTTTGTGAACCTCAGTTTTTCATCTGTAAAATAGGGAGTTGGACTAGAAGCCCTCTGAAGTTCCATCCAGCTCCAAATATATGATCCTGCATCCTCATTTTCACACACATTTTCCCCAGGTGTGGAGACAAAAATGAAATTTGAATTGATTCTATTCTTTTGTAACTTCTGCATTGTGAACAGTTGGTTAACTTGCAAATCAGCAGAAATCAGTCATGACTTCACCTTTTAGGATTCTTCCCCTTTATTATTCTCTTCAGTCCTCACCATCACCGTTCTTAACCTTCTTGTTATCATGAAGAATTCCAGATTCATTTTTCATGATCTGTGAATAGTGTCTACCAAGCTGTGCAAGCACTATTTTTAAAAGTTCCTGGCCTCCAGTGAAGGCAGCTGGAGATGATGCAAGAATGTTCCCATGGGGTAACAATTCTAAGTGGGTCAGAATGGAATGAAGCACCCAAAGCATTTTGAAATATGGTTTGAAGCAAAGTGTCATGATATAAATATTTGGGAAGTCATGGGGTGAGAGCATTTGGGTTGTGATAATACACCAGGTCAACATAAAGGCTATAAGACAGGACAATATTCAATCTGGATAGATTCAAGGAATTTTTGCTTTGTGGAATAGAAATTATTGATTTAAAAAAAAATCCCAATAACTATTTGTTGTTGTTGAAATTGGGCTACTGTTGTTTCTGTTTAATTATTTTTCATTTATGCCTGGCTCTTCATGATCCTATTTGTTTTTTGTTTTATTTGTTTGTTTTTGGCAAAGATACTGGAGTGTTTTGTCATTTCCTTTTCCAGCTCATTTAACAAATGGGGAAACTGTGGCAAACAAAATGACTCAGGGTTGTCTAGGGTCACACAAATAGTAAGTGTGTGAGACCAGATTTGAATTTAGGAAGATGAGTTTTCCTGATTCCAGGTCTGGCATTCTATCTACTGTCCCACTTATCTGTCCTTTAAATCAGGTACCCTTTTTCTACTTGATGAATTTCTTTCCCCATTCACATATCTTACATTTGGAAGATTTAGAATAAATGTGTTTGAATTAAAGTCTTTTTATGGAGGGCTTGGGAGGTAAAAGATTCATTCCACAGCAACTAGTCCAAAATTAAGAAATGCATCCAAAGGTCTGTGACTAAAATGACAGATTCCTGATCATCCCATGTTTACCTAATCTTGAATGGTGACCTGGATGCCTGCCTGCAATAGAAGGCCAGACTATGACATTTAAGTATCTGGATCCAGCCTCTGAAGGGTTGTAAAGATTTAAGCTAGATTTAGAGGTAAATCTTATGCATAGAAGACATACATATATCATCAAGATAAAGGTGATTGGAAAAGGAAGTGGATTGATTGTAGTCAGAGGGAGGGTCAATGGAACAGTTTGAAGATTCTAATCACATTCATGAGAGAATAAGAGGGCCAGATTTCCAGGACAGATGGTCTATGGAGAATCTCTGCAAAGGCAGGGATAAGGATTGTACAGGGTGAGGGGCACAGATAACAATCTGCAATGGTAGCTAGACTACTCAACTCAGTTAGATCATGGTTCTCTTGAAATACTGTTTTGTATGGCAGTACAAGAAAGTTACTGGTCACCTCACTGGTCGCTTATAGGCAGAAAGTAGCAGAACTCAATGCATAGAATTATAGACTAAAGTTAGATGAGACATTATCTAGTCCAAGGCTTCTTAAATTTTTTCTGCTCAAAATCCTTTTTAGCCCGAGAAATTTTTACATGATCCTGGATATATAGATATACAATTTGAATAATAATATATAATATTATCATATTAATTCATAATATTATATTATATATACATATAATATATCATAAGAGTTATGAGATTCCATAAGGGGTTGTGAAACCCCAGTTTTTTAGTTCACCTCCCCCACTCTTTATTTTATAGATAAAGAAATTGAACTCAGAGAGTAACTTACTCAAGCTCATAAGTAATAAGCATCAGACAGGATTTGAATCCAGTTCTTCTGAATCTAGAGACAATACCTTTACTATTATACTATGTTCCTTTACCTAATGCCAAATCTTACCCTCTCTTCACTTAACCTCATTAAAGCTAGATAGATTTGGTTGTCAACTATAGAAGATATTTTAACTCATGGGTTAAGATGAGAATACTGAGAAAAGAAGTGCAGGGATGATCCTTCAGATGAGAACTTTGAAGGACATCCATGTTAGCACTTATTAACTTAAATACCTAGAATCCTGGGTGAAATGGAACAACTATAATTAAATTAATATTAATATTAACAGAAAATTAAATACTATTAATAGAGAATCAATTGAAAGAACACCCACTCCTACAGAAATCAAAAGACCTTCATTTGCCTCTAAATAGCTGAGAAACTTTGGGTGAGGTGTTCTCTGGACTTTGGTTTCTTTGTGAATAAAATGAGGAAGCTGGTTGGACTGAATAGATCAAAGGTTCTAAACCTGGGGTCCATGTACTTGTTTTAAAAAAATATTTTGATAACTATATTTCAATGTAATTGGTTTTCTTTCTAAGCCTAGATATTTTACTTTCTGCATTTAAAAACATTATTCTGAGCAGAGTTCCATGAGCCTTACAGACTGCCAGAAGGGGTCCAGGACACAAAAAGGTTAAGAACTCTGGACTAAATGATTGCTTGGGTTCCTTCCTGCTCTATAATTCTATGATTCTAATTTTAATTCTATCAACAGTTTCTACCATCAGCATCTGGAATTACTTCTCCAGATAAAAAAGTATATATTTCTTTAGCCTTCCTCCCTACATTTACTCCCACCCCTCCATAACTTATCACACATACACAGCATATTTCTTCTTGGAGGAGACCATATATCCAGCAGGATACTCTAGGTGACCCTTTTCTTTAACTGGCTAGTAGACACGAATCTAATTGTAATGACAGACCCCCACACCTGGGAATTCAGCGCATTCAGCACATTTCCCATCTCTCCTAAAAATCAGGTTCCAAGGGGACACATGGTGTATCTAACCCTTTGACATTAACTGTTTTTATAACCCTTCACCTTTTTTAGGTGGCAAAGGAAAGTGACATTCTTCTTATGTCTGGGCAAAAAGAAGTTTAAACTTTGCAGTTTTATTAATTATCAATCAATGACTATTTAGTTATCCATCAAAAGTGATATGTAGAACCTACTCCAACTGTCTTAATAAAATCCTGTAAGGTTACTGAGTAGAAAATTAATGACTGGATTTATAGTAATTCCTTGAGATGGCATTTCCTCCCAGAATTTATGGAAACTCCATTAAAATATAAAACATATAAACATTTTATGTCTTCAGGGTTCAGGTATAATAGTAATAATAATACATTTGCCATGACTTACAATACAACATGCACTTAGCATGTACTCTTGTGTATTACAGTTAATCTGTAATGTATTTTATCAGAATGTGTTTTATCCCCTTACATCTGAGTAATTATAAATGAATGTCTGGAGGTAAGGACCTCACATCTTAGCTATTTTTGAATATATTCTTTGTACTTGTACTTGAATTAATTTACAAATTAATAGTAAATAGCAAATATGCTATAATCTAGATCTATGATGTAGAACCTGTGTATCTATCTTATGCCTTCATTAGACTATATGCTCCATGAAAGCAGAAACTGTTCCTTAATTAAATTTTGCATTGATGCCAGAATTCTGTTCTAGATTCTACACCCAAAAGATGCTCAATAAATGCACTTTTTTTGGGTGAAGATGCTCTTGCTTTACAAATATTTCTAATTATTCTTTTTAATACTAAAGTAGTATACATATAACCAATTCTGAGACTATAAGTACTATCTGGCAAGTCAAAGCAAAGGTAAATTTGACATCCAAGGAAATATTATTAAGTTCCCTTGTTCTTTCTTAGTTGATAGGGATTAGAATTGGAAGGAAGCATAGAGACCAGCTAGCCCACCACTTTCACTTTATGATAGAAACTTTGAGGTTTACAGAAAAGAAATGAGTTCCGCATTAGATAGAAAATTAGCAAAGGTGGGATTCAAATACAGGTCTCCTGGCTATAGTCTATCTTCTTCCTTCCAAGCCCACACATAATATGAGTGTTGTGGGTCTTTCTATGCTTGAAGTTACAGATAAAAGATTGAAAGAAAACTTGGGTAAGATCCATATATTTTCCTCTTACCATGAGGCCTCATATCATTTCATGACATATTGTGGAATTTCTTTTTCATCTCTCTAGAAGAAAATTGAAAGTGTCACCATCTATTCCTCCCATCTCCTACCTCCTTAACATCAATTCCTTTAACAGACTATTTAAAAGATCCTAGAAACCTTTTGAAACCTACTCCTCAACTAGATCTGATTAGTTCTTCTCCCAAATGAGTTCTAACAACTTACTATGACATCATTCTCCAGGGATTATGACTATTTGATAAAATGGGAGGAAATAAAATACAAAAATTAGCAGACCCACTGTTGGGAAGTATAATTAAGACTTGGAATTTTGATCGTGTGTTTCATTTAGCTTTGATTCCATGATTCCATCTTCCTTACATAATGAAAAAAGCCTGAAAATAGAGCTGCAAGAGAAACCGAGATGTTTATCACCAAAACAGAGTCTTTCAAATTGTTAAATGCTGCCTTCATTGTTTCCAAGGGGTGGCCTTGATGTTTGAAATGCTTCAGGGAAGATGTTTTCTTTTTTCTTTTAATTTTTTAAAAAAAATGGCTTTATGGCTAATTATAAAATAGATTGTATTAAAGGGAGGAAGATGACAGACTAACAAGAATTGTAAAACTATGTGATCATTAGATGAAATTAATTGCATTAGGTTTTTTATTTTTTTTTTTGCAACAATTCTATGAAGTAGGCAGCCCTATTTTATATTATGCAGGTGAAAGCTCACAGGAGTTGTCATTTGCCCAAAGTCACACAAATGATAATTTGTTAAAGCTGGTATTTAAACCCAAGTTTCTCTTGATTCTATGACTAGTGCTCTTCCCACTATACTAAAATCCCTATTTCAATTCAGTCTCAATCAATAATTATTGTTACTCTTATAAGTAATTATAATTATAAGATACTCTCAGTAGGATGAAATGTGACACATTCATTTTCTAAAGAACCCTTTAGTCTTCTTGTACCAATAACTTCTTTCCTTATGAAAAGAGTTTGTATCTTAGTCTTCCTCAAGCAGATCAGAAGATTAGGGGTTCAGAGGTAGAAAGGACCTATTTTTTTTTCTACTTTGATTTCCCTCTTTCTACATATGAAGAAAATGAGTCCTAGTGAGGAATATGATTGTTCACAGGGGTTAGTGGAGAGTGGAAAGAGGACTGAGCCTAGAGTCAGGAAGATACCTTCCTGAATTCACAACTGGCCTGAGACACTCACTGGTTGTGTGAACCTGGGCAAGTCACTTAACCTTGTGATGCTCATCTAAAATGAGCTGAAGAAGAAAATGGCAAACCACTCCAGGATCTTTGTCAAGAAAAATCCAAACGGGGTCACAGAAAGTCAGATAGGATTGAAAAATGACTGAACAGCAAGTCACCCAATTTTTGATCTTTGGTGATGAGTCTTCTGCTATATTCCTGTTTAGTTCAAGAAATATTTATAGAGCAATACAGAGGTGTGCTGGGATATGTTTAATAACTGGGCTCCTGGTTAGGGTGCAAGAGAATGTATATACACACTTTTAAGTTTAATTTATATTATAACACTTTCTTAAGTCTGGACAATGAGGAAAACAATAAATTAAGCTCTGATTTGAAATCATTGCAGATTTGTCTTCCATTTGTAACAGAAATATCTTCTTAGAAAGGAAGATTTAAATGGAAATGATTTCAATCCCAACACTTCCATAGAAACAAATGGTATATTAAAAAGCGAGTACATCTCCTCTGAGATAGTATTGGACTATAATTCACAAAAATGAGTTTTCAAACTATCCAAGCACATGTTGCTATGTTAACAACTAAGTATATAAGTATTGCATCATGTACAAAAATATTTTACTAAGCCACAACATTATAAAGGTGCAGAGAATAAGGTGGATGGAGTACTAATCAGAAATCCTAGACTATTTTAAGGATGCCAATTAACTTTAATAAGCAGGAAAACACCTACAGTACTTTTTTTTATCAGAACAAACACATATTAGCAAAGTTATTACAACAACAAGCCATCTGCTAGAATGACTTTTGATTCAGGGGTCTCTTGCTCCAGATTTGCCATTCTAAGAGAGATAGTGAATTTGTGTCACTGGGAAGAAGGCTTCAGAGGACTTTTCCTCTCCATTTTACTCTTACTTCTGTAGGATAGAGCTGAGATTTTGTGGACTGAGGCAAAAAGGAAAGCTTATTTTGCTAAAAGACCCAGAACCAAGACCAACAAATCCCCTCCTTCAGAAACCTACTTTGTCAGCATGGTCTAGGAGTATGGGCAAGAAAGAAGGAAGAGAGAAGAGAAGGGAGGTACAAGCCAGAAAGAGCCCTTCTCTGAACTTATCTTTGAGGCCATGTGGCTCCCCTGAGAGCCTGGAGGCCCCATCAGGAGCAGAAGTACAGCTTAAGTGGGGGCCAGGTCTAAAAAAGATGTAAATTCCAAGCTGATAGTTCAGTGGCTCCCAGAATTGAATGGCCTGCCAGGAGCAGATTTGAGGGGATCAGAGGGGAGGAGGTATGTCTATTATAAAATATTGATGCCCTGTAGTATGATAGGAAAAAGAAGATAAAATATTGGTGTCTTTATAGTGAAATGACATATATAAGAATGGAATAATAAATTACTGCTATGATGATAACCAGTATTTTTTCCTCCTCTCCCCCTTTTCCCCTCGCTTTATCTCCCTACCTACCCATCAATGTAAGTATGCTCCTATATAGCATCAATTCTAACCCTTTGGAGGCAGGATAAAACTGACGGCTATAACTTCATGTCAGGGTTTTTAGCATTTAGCATTAAGGTTAGTCAATATGACCCCTTCATTTTATGCAAGAGAAAACTGAGGCAAAGGGATATTTGACAAAGGATGTTAAATGATGTGCCGAGGTCACATAGGGAAGAAATAACAAAGTGAGAATTCAAACCTAAGTCTTCTGCCTCTGAATCTAGTTCTTTTTCCATCACACCAATCTAGAAAGATGCAGTAGCTACATGCAATTAATTGAATGGTTATTATATGATGGATTATTAGTTGGTTCTGTCTGGTTTTAGGGAACAAATACATGATCAACAGGTAGAAGTGACAAAGAGACAAACTTAAACTTGATGTCAGAAAAAGACTTCCTAACAATCAGAGCTATCCATAAGTGGAATGGGTTGCCTTGAGAGGTAGTTTCTCCTGCTAGAGGGTCTTCAGGCATTGGCTTGAATTCCCCCTGGGAGAATTCTCTCTTGTTTAGGGCACTCATGCCCCTTCTAACTCTCAAATTCTGTGATTCTGACAATTACCAGTTTGTATTGTCCTTGACATAGCCCCATTCTACCTATCCAACCTTGTTTCTCTTCTCTTGCTATCATTAACTCTCTGCTGGTTCCTCTTCTCACTGTCTCAGTATCAAAATTATTTCTACTGTTGTGTATTTACTTATGTTATTCTCCTCCCCTATAATAACTCCCTTCTTCAGTTTTGGCCACCTAATCTAATCCCAGTCCAATTCAAACCAATATTAAAAGGCTTTACTAAACATCTATGTGCATGAACAGTGCTTGTTTCCAAGAATAAAAACACAAATTAGAAAGAACAGTCTCTGCTTTCTAAATACTTACATTCCTGAGGGATGGAGAAGAGGAAGTGAAAGGGAGAAGATAGGGAGAGAAACAAAGTTATAGTATATTTTTGTGATGAAATAATACTGTGCTATAAGAAATGATGAGCTCAATGATATTAGAAAAACATGGACAGACTTGCATGAAATAATAAACAATGGAAAGAGCAGAACTAAGAAAACATTGTATACAGTAACCACAGTATTGTTTTAATAATAACTGAGCAAATAAGTAGTTTTGACAATTATAAATACCCAAATTAGCTACAAAGGACAGATGAAGGAAGATACTATCTCATCCAGAAAAAGAATTGGTAAATAGAAGCATATGTGGAATGATTTTACACACACACACACACACACACACACACACACACACATTTATGTCTAATTGTAGCCATCTCTAGGGTAGGTGGGAAGAGAGAAAAAAAATAAATTTCCATGATAACTTTATTAAGTTTTTCAAAAGAATAGCAAATTGTAGTATAATCACCCTTTAAAATATATTATGTTATGGAAATGATTTATTCTATAAATTAAAAATAAATTTAAAAATTAAAAAAATATATATACATGATAATTTAAGGAGCGAAAAAACATTAACAGCTAGGGAGATCAGGAAAGGCTTCCTGTAGGAAGTGGCATGTCAAGTTAAGCTCAAAAGAAGTGAGGGCACAAAGGCTTATAGTAAAACCTCTGATATATAAGTAGATACCCAGTTTAGGACGGCCTTCCTCAGACAATAATCTCCCAAGATAAAATTGTTTTGGTAGATTACATTCTGCATTCTCAGAGAAAGAATGGCAACTTGCCTGTGATCACATTCCTCATGGCAGCCCTTATAAGGGAAGTAGGTTAGATGGTATAATATCAATGTTATTGGGGGAAAATTGAACCTTGGAGTTGAGGGCCTAGTCAATTGTCATAGAATCACAAAACTTGAAATTTGGAAGGGACATCTATGGCCATATATTCCAAACCATATGTTTTTATTTATTTATTTTTGTTTTCCTGCTACCAAATATGAATTTGATATCTTTACCTTTTATCAACTTCTCTTTATTATTCTTGGTTTTGGATTCCTTAGTGTATCCTCCCATGTATTATCTAACTCTCTTAGCTGTGTGACCTCTGTAAATTTTATGAACATTCCATCTATGCTTTCATCTATAGAATTGACAAGAACATTAAATAGCACAGGACTTAGCACAGGTCTCTGAATCTATGCTACAGATGACATTGAACCATTAGCAACTACTCTCAATCAGACTATCCAATCAGTTCTGAATCTGTATAATCATATTATTATCTTGTTTGTATTTCCGTCTTCTTGATAGGAGTGGTATGAAATATTTTGCCAACATATTTGCAAAACTGTAGTTAAATATAGTCAGGCAAACTATGTATATATAGTAATCTTCTTCTCTACTACTCAATTTATTATCAACAAATCTTTTTTAAGGGCTTACTATATGCCAGGCAGTGTGTTAAGTGTAGAGGTTAGAAAGAAAGTCCAAAAAAATCTTCCTTCCTTCAAGGAACTTACATTCTGCTAGAGAAGACAGTGTACAAATAGATACAAACAAGAAATACACATGCAGAGTAAATGCATAGAATGGATGGGAATTGAAGGAAATCTTAAGTTGGATAATATAAAAGCTGGGTATTTTGTTTTGATCTGTATTTATTATTGTGGTTAAAGCCTGTATATATTTGTAAGTACCACAAGAGAAATATAATAGGGTAACATGACAAAGGGAGAAGCTAGCAGAAAGGGGACTGCGATAATGGACCTGATGGGTAGAAATACCAACCTCTGTTCTAAACTGATGATAGGAACATTGACATCATTGGCAAAGGATCTAAGGAATGAATGGATGAGAGAGACAAATGGAACTTGTTGATGACCACAAAGCATCCTCTTGTGTGTAGGACAAGGGAGGCTAAGTATTTAATGGATATTGCCACAGACTAAGGTCCTGACTGCTGAGAAAACTTCAGGAACCAAAGTGCTTCCTGATTTGTCCTATATATTAATAGCAACAAATATTGTCAAAGTGGGCCTTAACCCAATCATTTACAGAGAAGTTAAAATCAATGATATTTTCTTTTAAGGAGATTATACTTAAATATCAAATTCTTCTGTAGGCATTTGGAGCACTTATTTATTTATAAAATTGAATATATGCATAGGTGATGTATCTGCAAGATGTGATGAAAATAGAAAAGACAAGAGTTGGCAATGTATTGTGTGATGAATAGGGGAGAGATTTTGAGGATGATACATGTTTATCAGCTCAAATGACTGGAATTATGGTTGTAACTTTGACTGTTATCAGAAAGTTTCGAAGATAGGAGGATTTGGAAAGAAGTATGAATATAGACATATTGAGTTTGAGATAGCTGTAGAACGTTTCACTGAAGATATTCAAAAACAAGTTGATGATATGGGATTTTCATTCAGGAGAGAGATTGGGACTAGATAAATAAATCTGGAAATCATCTTCATAGAGATAATAATTGAAGTATGGGAACTAATCAAGTCACTGAGATGATATAGAAGCAAAAGAGAAGAGGATAAAGTACAGAGCCTTAGAGAACATCTATCCATGGCATGGAGAACTACAAAAGATATTAAAGATGGTTCAGACATGGTAACCTCATGAAAAAAAAAAAAGAAATAAGACTAATCTGGCATGATTTCTTCTTCACAAAGCCAAACTTTCTTTGTAATCACTTTTCTAAATGTTTAACAACCATCTTTTTAATGATCTATTCTAGAATTATCCTGGGAATCAAGGTCAAGTTTACTGACTTGTAGTCTGAAGATTCTTCCTTTTTTTGAAGATGGTGACATTTGCCCTTGTTCAATCTTATGGTACCAGTTCCATTTTCTCAGATGTTTCAAATATTTCTTATTGTAGCTCAGCAATGATATTTGCATATTCTTTTTAGTACTCACAAACAAGTAGATATGATATAAAAGAACAGAGATTTACAAAATAGTTACTTGCTCTTTCTTTCATTTTGGGAGAGAAAAAATGAGACAACTTCTCAAAGATTTTATATCCAATTGTTATAGATTTACTCTATACTGCCAGTTTAATTGATAATAATCTGAATGCATTGTAATGGAATATTTGAAGTTGTTTTCTCTATTTCTGTGATGTTTCCTCCCTCTTTTCCTTCCTCCCTCCCTCTCGCACTCCTTCTCTTCTTTCCCATCTCTTCTCCTCCTTCTCCTTCTCCTCTTTCTCCTTCTCCTCCTCCTCTTTCTCCTTCTCCTTCTCTTTCTCCTTCTCCTCCTCCTCTTCCTGCTCCTACTCCTTTTCTTTATTCTTGTTCTTCTTTCTCTCTCTTTCCCTCCCTTCCTCTATTTCTCCTTCCTTCCTTCCTTCCTTTTCCTTCCTTCCTTCTTTCCTTCCTTCCTTCCTTCTTTCCTTCCTTCCTTCCTTCTTCCCTTCTTCCTTCCCTCCATCCCTCCCTTCCTCTCCTTTTCTTTTCTTTTCTTTTCTCTTCTTTCTTTTTCTTTTCTTTCTCTAATTAGACCAGATTAGGGCCAGAGGGTAGAGTTGTTTCTTTGTGCTTTTGTCAATCCAAAAAACTTGTTTTTTTTTTTTTTCTCTTTTCTAAGGGAATGAAAATGAAATATGAAATCCTTAGTCTCTCTGATACAAGCCTGGGCTAATAACTAGGACTTAAACAGCTCGAACATCTCACCCATATTGGTTCCAGGTAATATTACCTCTGCTCTGGGGAACAGGAAAAAATATAATCCTATTACATCTACATGGTTATCAGTGACCTTTGAAATTTTGATTAGCCCTGGTTATAGAAAGAAATGGCTTTCAGTATCATGGACTTTTCTTTAGTAGAGTGGCAAATAGCTAAGTCTAACAGCTAATATTCCAAAGTGAATATTGCATTTTTACTATTTTATGGGTTTCACCCTTCTCTGCATTTGTTTTTTCTCCAGTAAAATCATGTCATGGCATGAGTACTTTATTCTTATGGCTATCAGTGGGGATAATGTGTAGGGAAAAGGAAAAAAAATCAGAAAAAATGTTAGACATAACTACTGTTCACAGCTCTACAACCTATTTTTAAAGTTTTCCAAGACTTTGTTTACTTTTTTCACTTTGAATCTAAACTTAAAACTAGAAACCCATTTCTAGCTTTCAAAGGAGAAACTCAGCTTTCCCCATGAATAGGGGAAGAAACTTTCCATTGTGTTCAGCTGCTGACCTATTCTTGTATCCAACTCGAGCTATATAATCTTTGCAGAAGAGGGGGCAGGGTATAGTAGCAGAGGTGTTGAAAACTGTAGACATCAGGATTTCAGGGTCATGAAATAGTTCCTGCAGCTACACTCATTTCATGGCATCCTCTATTGCCATGGCTGAAACGAAATAGTTGCCAGCAACTATTGGTTCCAGGGAATAGATTTCCTCTCCTGACCAGTCTGTGGGTATGTGTGTGTGTATATTTGTGTATGTGTATGCATGGAAGAAACCTGGAAAAAAATGGAAAAGAATAATAATCTCACCCTTTCAAACCTGGGAGGTGGGGTCCTACTTTAGTATTTTGATAAAAGATGCTGAGCTATAAAGTCTAGCCATATTACAGGGCTCACTGATTTTAGTATGGTGCTACCAAAGAAATAGCTGGGAGAGACTAGTTAATGAAATCATAGAATTATGGAGTTAGGAGGAGGCTTAGAGATCATCAGGTTTTGCCCCCTGATTTAATAGAAAAGGCAATTGAAGCTCAGATTATGTTCCACCACCACCCCCGCCCCTAACAAAGAGTGAATCATTGATAGAGATGGGACTGGAACCTATGTCTCCTCATTCCCACTTTGATACTCTATATTATGCCAGTTTTGACCAGAATCCACCAAGGCCCTTGTGTGATCTGCTATTAGGTTGTAAGACATGTGCCTTCCACTGAAAAGGAGAATATTAGGCTTAACGAGTTTCTTTTTCAACACAATCTTTATCATCAGAGCCACTGATTGCTATATTCTTTATAAAACCAATGAAAAATGCAATTCCTATCCTTCAGGAATTCATTATCTGACAGATATAATGTGTGTCTTGACACCTCAGACATTAGACCCATATAGTCCTGGTTCAAGGCTCTAAAATTAAAAATGCTATGGTGTATTTTGTATTTACCCAAGGTTCTTTATGAAAAATCTTCAAATTTAGCTTATGTAGAAACTTCCACAAATATACGTAAAAGAGTCCCCAGATACCCTTTAAGCTCTAAAGATAACATCGCATTTAATATGGAATAACTTTTATTTTGCCTGAAGAAAATGCCAAAACAAAACAAACAAAAAACAAAAACAAAACAAAACAAAACAAAACAAAAAAAGGACTTGCTGTAGACCAAGAGCAATTAATATAATTCTCTTCTCTCTTCAGTGAGTTTCATCTTTCCTTCCAGGTTCCTATATAGTTCTCAGGGCTCCTAGCAATTCCCTATGGTTTAATCTTCTAACTTGCTAGAGGTACAGTGCTCCAACATCCCAGTGAGTCTTACTTTTATCTCTGGGATGCATGGAGGCCAGTAAGCTTTTGGTACTATCAAAAGTGCTCCCAGAAGGAAAAGAACTAGAGAGGTAGTTCCACCTTTCCATCAAACCTAGATCATCTGAAAAACTCATGATAATAGCAGGTGGAAACTCTTTTGATAAGTCTCCTACATTGGTCACATCAAATGATCAAATATGAAAATGTTTGTTAATCTTTCATAGAGGATTCTACTAGTGCATAGGAGGTGTTCCTTCAGCTTTTTAAATATTTCATGGATTCCTCTATATTATTTAAGATTACTTATCTTTTATCCAATTTTCCCATCTGCAAAATTATGATAATGATATGTGTACTATGAAATTCACACAGTAATTGTATAAAAAAGTGCTTTATATATCTTAAAATGTTGCAGAAATATGAATTTTTAAAAATTTTATGACACCTTCTTTTCTGATCATGTGATTTCTTTTGTTTTATTTTTCATGTCTGAGGTTTGCAAATAAATCTGGTTATTAATCTGTGTATGACATATTAGAAAAAACATTGATAAGCAGGAAAGCATTCAGAGGAAAAGAACCTCTGGGAGGATCATTTGAAGTAATTGAGAATCTTTGTTTTGGAGAATAGAAGATTTAACCATGAAGAATGGAAGACTTTATCCTGGAAAATAGAAGACTTAGAAGAAAGATGGTAGTTGTTTTTCCAAAAACTGAAGGGTCATCCTGAGGAAGAAGGATTAAGCTAGTTTGATCCTCAAGGACAAAACTAGGACCTATGAATAAAAACTGCAAAGTTGCAAAGATGAAGATTTAGGTTTTTTTTAGAAGGAAAAACTTTCTAAGAGAAGAAACTAAAAAGTTTCTAAAAACTATCCAAAAGGGCAATAGCCTGACTGAGGAGGTAGAGGGGTTCCGCTTTTGGGAAGTCTTCAAGCAATAGTAGATCATATCTAACCACATGTTTTGTAGAAGGAATTTTTGTTCAGAATGGGTTGGTCTCAATGGTTTTCAAAGTCCTTCTTAAATATGGGGTTCTGTGACTGAGATTTAGACCTGGGAAAACTAAAAATTATCGAGCTCTCTTACCTTACTCTTGATATTTTTAAGAAGTGAAAACCAAACCCTGAAGGAGTCAAATGAATTGCATAAGTTCACCCAGCTTGGTTGATCAGGAGCTAATACCTAGATTTCCTGACTCTTAATTTAGTGCTCTTTCTACCATATTATATTATCTCCTCTTTCACCCTGGCTTCCATCATCAATGTCCAGACTAAAATTTCCCACATATTTCTATTTTTTGTTGCAATTATTTTCCAGCCTAAGCTCCATGAGAACAAGGGTTATGTCTTAGGTACACTTTGTAATTTTCCTAGCAGTTTTCTCACAGTACTTTGCAAATATGCACAGGGGGCAATTAATGTGTTTAGTGAATAAATGATTAAGTAGATTAATATCCATCTTGTCTTCCTACAAGACTATGGCTCCTTAAAGGTTGGTACCCTTTCTTTTATCATCTTTGCCTCTTCCTCCAATGTCTAAAACAGAAACAGTAGGTACTCAATAAATGTTTTGTTGGTTACTAATTAATATTTACTAACAAAGATTACTGGTGAGATTGCATGAAAGGAGGCCCACCAGGAGAAATATTAATAACCTGAGAATTATTCTTTCCCTTCTAGTATTTCTAGTCTGGAATTTTATTTTCTTAAACCTAACTCTCTTCAGAATGGGCTTCAAAAGTCAACAGGAGATGCATATAGAGAAAAGATATCTAAATATTGGTACAACTAAGATGAAGATTAATATTCCTTAAAATAAAAACAAAAAACAAAACCCACATTCAAATAAAGGGAAGTAGTCCTTAAATCTTCAGCAAACATATGTGAATAGCTAGTAGCATCAAACTTAACTTCTGCTTCTCCCATAAAGTTTAACTCAAATGCTACCTCCTTCCCGAGGCTTTCTCTGAATTTTAAGTGTGGATTTTTGGGATATGAATCCTTACTCTTACATCTACTACCTGTGTAACTAACTTCTCTGAGCTGGCCATCCTCTCTAGGGATAATAATAGCACCTCCAATTCAGAGTTGTTGTCAGGATCAAAGATGGTAGTGAATGGAAAGTAATTTGCAAATCTTAAAGGACTGCACAAATATTAGCTATTATTATTGCTTGTTATCCTTTCTAACAGTAATTATCTTTCCCTAATGACCTATAGAACATTGTATTTTAAATCTCTGATGTACTTAACATGTATTATAGCTATTATTATAGGTATCTATATTAATGTCTTATGTCCCCATGAACTAATCTTCTCAAGGAAGAAGACCATGTCTTATCTAAACTTTGCATCTCCCCTAGCTCTCACTAGGTACTTTGCATAACATTAGATGCTTAATAAATTTTTACTGAAAGCATGATGTAGAGAATCTCTGGGCAGGGTTTATTGGGCCAGAAGTCATTTTGACATCATTTCTTAGGAGGGGGCTATTTCTTGTAGGATTTCTTGGGATCCCAGACTATTTCTGAGGAAGGAGGAGCAGAGGCAGAAAAATCATAAGTTCTCCTTGGCCCTAGTTCCGCCTTGTTCCTTCATTTCCTTTGGTCTCATATTATCTGTATGGGTTAGGCTGGAAGATATCACTGTAACATTCCTTTGCCTTAAACTCCCCCTGCAATTTTGCAGGGTAAAAATACAGCCTGGCCAGACACACATTTCATTTGATCAGTTTCTGGCCTCTTGCCTTTGCAAGTTTGTCACTGAAAGAAGCATCAGTCCTGTGTAAGTACATTTAAATTTAAGGTTCACAGCTAAGCTTCTGGGAAGTATCATTATTCAGATTTTAGCTCAAAATGTAAGCTTACTTTTTATATCCTTTGATTTCTTCCCTTCCCTTTCCTTTTCTTCTCTGTCTTTCATTCTTGTCCTCCTCTCCCTACTGCTTTTTTCTTTTATCTTCTCTTCATTCTTCTTTTCCCTTTTCTCCTCCCACCGCTCTGCTTTTTGCTAACAAATGTAAAGATGGAAGATGTCTTCGCAGCAATGCTGTTACAGTATGTGGCTTCGCTGAACTGGCAATCACACATATGCTAGTTGTCAAGTCAATGTTGCCATGACAAACTGAACTTTCACAATTCCTGACTTGCATTTACCATGTTAGTGTTGTGTTAACACAGACTTCTGGAAAATGACTTTCCCCTTTCTCCCTCATATATGTATGCATAAACACAGACACACATATGACAGCCAGCATGGTGTAGAGGATACAAAGACAGCCTTGCAGTGAGGAAGATCTGGGTTAAAAGTTTTCTTCTCCCATGTACTAACTTTATGACATGGACACCCACCTTCTCACTGTTCTAAATATAAAACTGTGTTAAAGCTGGGTTGCTGAATAGTGACAGCAGAAGGATTTTCTACGCCATATATTCTCTACACAGAATAAAACACAGGTCCTGAATGACAAATCAATCTCTTTATCTCTTTTTGCCTCTATCTTTCTGTCTCTATTTCTCTGTGTCTCTGTCTCTCTCTCCACCTTTCTCTTTTTCCCTCTGTCTCTGTTTGCCCCTCCCTCTCTTTGTCACTATCTCTATTTCTCTCCTCTTTCTTCTCCTCTTTCCCTTTTCCTCCCCTCTCTTCTCCTCCCCCCCCCCCAACATACACATGTGCCTATAGTACAGACTTTGATTCCTTCCATTTCCTATTTTATGTAACTTTGGCTCTAGTCCTCAGTTTCCTTATCTGTAAAATGAGATGATCTCTGAGATACCTTCCAGCTTTAAACTTATGATTCCATATCTAGATCTATAATTCTATATATAATAAAATGGACCATAAATTTAAGACATAACAACCCAAGTAATTAGCACTAAATTTTCAGTTTTTGACATTTTAATCAAAGATATCTGCTTTAGAGTGTTGGGGCTTTAAAGTTCAAAGAGAGCTAGGAAGATTTTAAGCAATCTTTATAATATTATATCTGCTCTTCTGCTTCCTCATGGGATTAACTTTAGAGCAGTCATAGGCTGTATAATAGTTGAAAGACAAGTAGTAAATCAAATCCACAAGCATTTACTAGGAATACAAAAAAAACTAAACTAAAAACAAATAAAACAAGTCCCTGTATTCAAGGAATCCACAATCTAATGAGGGAAAGAAAATACTAATAACTACATATAGATAAAATGTATACAAAATAAATTGTAGATCATTTCAGAGGAGAGGTAATAGCATTAAGGAAGATCAAAATGGTTGTCCTCCAGAAGGCTGAACTTTAGTTGAAACTTGAAATAAGTGAGGATGCCAGAAATTAAGATTGAATAGGGAGATAATTCCATATGTAGGAGAAAGCCAGTGAGGATATACGGTGCTGAGGAATTGAGTGTTTTGTTTGAAGAACTGCAAAGAGACCAGTACCATTGGATCTTGGGGGACTTGGGGGACATATATGGAGGGGAATAAGGTGTAAGAAAACTGGGTAAGCAGGAAGCTTTCTGATTATGAACAATTCTGAAGGTCAAGATTATAAAAACACAACAAAAAAAAGTATGGGGTCCTCCACCTTCTCTTTCTATTTTACCATCTCAGAGTCTAAATATCGAGGTCAGTATTGAATAGTGGATGCTGTGTAGACTGTGGAACATGGATACAATATAAGATTACTGTGCTCTAAGAAATGATGATTATAAAGAATCCAGAGAAGCTGGGAAGATGTGAACTGAGAGGGAAGTAAACACTATAAAAACATTGTGCTCAGTGACTACAACACTGTAAGTTGAAAGAAGAAAAAAGTGAAACTGAATACCATGTAATTATTATGACCCAGCTTGGCCCCAAAGAAATGATGAGAAAATGCTCAGTCCTCCCTTCCTTGTAGAGGTGAGGATGAGGGTGTGGAATAATGACTGCACTATCAGATTTGGTTGATATGTTGGTTAATTTTGCTGAGTTTTATGTTCCCTCTTTCTTCTTTGTTATAAATGATTGTTTATTAGGTAAGGAGGGGAGGATGTACTTGAAAATGAATGAAAACAAAAGAAATCAATAAAATTAAATCTTAAAAAAAAGCACCAGGGTTACTTCAAAGACTAAAGCTTGAATTACAGTTGTACCATGGAACAGCCTGGTCATGGAATGTGTCCATGAACACCTAAACCTAATCTAGATGTGAGAGTTCAAGTAAAGATGGAACTTCCAGTATGGAAAAATCCCTTCAACAAGTTTTCTCTTCCATAAAATGGGTATAATAACACTTGTATTACTTACCTCATAGGACTTTGTTAACTATAAAGTGCTACAGAAATGGAAGCTATTTTCATCAGATCTATATACAACATATAAGTAATGAACACGTCTGGATGAATCTCAAGAAAAGAAAAAGAAAATCTTAATAAAAATCATTCACAGGGAAAAATCTTCTGAACTAAGAAACACACACACACACACACACACACACACACACACCATAAGGCAGAGCATTCCTATTTTAATGCAATTTTCATTTCATACTCCAAGGTGACTGAGATTAGAGAGACTTTCTAATAAATGATGTTGAAAGTTTTATATTTACCCTGTTCAGGCCATGGCTAATTTGTGACCAACCAAAAGAAAAAAAGGCAACATTTATTTTAAACTTCAAAGAGGATTTATTCAATTCTTTCGTTTTCCTTGTGCATTGTTTTTCCCACTGAGAGCACAATGGCATACCACATATACTTCATTTCCCCCAGTTTCTATTTAGCCCTTCTAAGAATCACTCAGGCCAAGAACAACAGAGAACATTTGGGTATATTCTTCCCTAAAACTCCTGAACTTAACCCCTAAGAACCCTAGGAGATTGCAGGGTTAGGATCTCTGATCCTGATTCCCTTGCAACTAACTAGTTGCCTAGCAAGAAAAAACGAATGGCCCCTGGTAGAACTGCAGCCTCTACAGGCTCTCTGTGTGCCAGGGAAGGTGATACTAAAGGGTTAATCAGGGCTTGCCTTTTCAAAAATTCAGGCCCCTGTTGGAAGAGGTTCCTGAAGAATGTGTGAGCATGAAATGTTGGCAGCTTTTGAAAAGGTGGGAAGGTAAGTTTATTCAAAAGCCCTGGAGAACTGGAATCATGACTTCAGGAGCCACAGGAAACTCTATTTGGGTACTTATTTACTGATAGTTTTTGTTAACTTCCCACAATCCTTCTGGCCACAGTTCCTGAGAGACCTTGGGCTAGATAATCCTGCCATGCTGCCCATTGTAGTAGGAATCTCTGGCCACATAAGATTGCTCTCAAAGAGGGGGAAAAGGGGGTTAAATCCAGGGCTTAACTCTGCGGAAAGACTGAAAAATTGATTTTCTAAACTCCTGGTTTTCCATTTCAGGGGTTCATTAGGGCCTTCCTTTGCTCTTCCTACCTACCTTCCTTCCTTCCTTCCCTTCACCCTTCCCTTCCCCTTCCCTTCACCCTTCCCTTCCCCTTCCCTTCACCCTTCCCTTTCCCTTCCCTTTACCCTTCCCTCCCCCTTCCCTTTCCCTTCCCTTCCCCTTTCCTTCCCCTTCCCTTCACCCTTCCGTTCACCCTTCCATTCACCCTTCCCTCCTTCCTTCCTTCCTCCTCTTCTTCTTCTTCTTCTTCTTCCTTTCTTCCTCCCTCCCTCCCTCTCTCTGTCTCTCCCTCTCTCTTTCTTTCCAGTGGAGCCCAAATTAACAACAACAGCTTAAACCCCCTCTAGGTTTACAGTTGCACAGCTTATTGTGTATATATCCTCTAGAACCGAAAACCATATGGAGAATTCTGCTTTCTTGATTTTTTTTTTCTTTTCTGTGTGTACCAGGAAGTAGTAAAATGTTTTGAGATGCTATTAAAGTCTTTAAGTTACAAAATCGAGATTCCACCTTAAAAAATTTTCCATACTGTACTTTGCATTGCCTGGGGTGCTGACTAGCTGCCAAATATCTATCAGGGGGTGATTTATGATATATGATATGGTCCTCAGCCCAAGTGGAGACTGTTTAGTTGAAACATGAGAAAGGGGAGGCCTTGTGCTCTCAAAAACCAAGATGACTAGTTTCTGTTTGGCTTTTTAGAGAGAACATACAGTACAAAACGTGCCATATTTTACAGCACCAAACTTATGTAAGAAACAAAGCTAAAGCAAAAGCCCTCATTGCTTTCCCCCCATTTGTTAGAATCGGCTCTCAATTCAAGTAGCTTTTTTTTTGTTTGTTTTGTTTTGTTTTGTTATCCTTTCTGTTGCCACCCCTGCCGCTGCTGTTAATCTTCTGGGCCCTGAAATGTAATTGAACAGCTCCGTTCTGGCAATTAAAATATCTTAAAATGAGATTTTGATTCCATGGCTTAAATTTTTCATGCACTTTCCTTTTCTACAATCACTAAGAATATATATTATGATATCTCTTCTGCAAATGTTTCCTCTGCAGCTGTGAAGAAGTACGTTTCCCATATGGCTTTTAGAATACACTATGACTTGATGAGGGAAAGCAATATGGACACCCCTGAAAAAGTCCTTTGGGGTACACACGGCAAAATCCCAATGGCTTCTAATCACAATGTCTCTTTAGACAATCACAAAGAGGATGTGATCTTTTTTGCTATGAAAACACTGTTTGGAGTGGTATTGCATCTTTAAGGGAGAAGGGGGACTGAGGCCCAAGAAAGGTCATGGACAGACACAGAGCAGAACAGGAATTGTAAACCAAGTAATAGGATCAGAAATTTAGAACCAGAAAAAATCTTAGAAGTAATCTTTTGAAAAATTAATTTTGTTTATGCTATATATTTTTATATGGGCTATTTTGCCCATTAAACTCTTTGCAAGTAGAAATTGTTTCTTTCTTTCTCTTTATGTATCTAGTCTTTAGGAAAATACCTTAGAATGCAGTAAGTACTTAATACATACTTGATTGATTACTTATTAATCTCTAGTTTAAAATAGGAAACTAAGGCCCAGACAGATAAAATGATATAAAAGTATAAATAAAGAGCTGGAAGTCAATGAGCATTTATTAAACACTTACTATGTGCCAGGCACTATGCTTATTTGAGGAATAAACAACAAGATCAGTGTACTGGATTTCAGGAAATATGGAGCGGAGGGAATAAAGTAGAAGAGGACTAGAAAAGTTAGATTGGGACAGGTTTTGAAGGGCTCTGAACCCTTAACAGAGGATTTTATATTTGATCTTGTAGGTGAGAGGGCCACACTGAAAGAGACTTAAAGAGGTCATACAATCCAATTCCTTCAGTTTGTAAATGAAGAAACTAAAAACCAGAGAAATTGTCACTTTCCTTCACAATGGCAGTTAGGATTTGAACACAAAACTCTTGTGTTCCAAACTTTGACTCCAAATCTAATCCACTGAATGAGATTGTTTTTCAACCTCTGATTTCAAATGCTTGAGACATTTTTTTAAATAGCCTCGAGGTCAATGTTGAGTATTTCAAACAAATTCCACATCTCCCAATAGGAGAAAAAAAGTATCCTGATAAAAGTATCATGGTGAAAAGAGCTTTTGAATCAAAGCACTTAAGTTCATATCTTGCTTCTATTTAATACTTTTTGCTACCTTGGGAAATAACTTAACCTCTCTCTAGGCCTTCATTTCTTCATTTCACAATGACTTTTTCAGGTTCCTTTTAGCTCTAGATCTATTACTACTATGAAGCCCTATCACACTTAAGTTCTTTTAACCTAATTGGAAAAATATTGAGCAAGATAAGATGCTTTTAGGCTATCAGGAATAATTTCTTATTCACCTGACTCTTTTATAGTACCTTATTGAGAGGACATTTGATTTCCTTCATTACTTTTGAGAATCTCTTCCTAACTTCCCTGTAACTTTTGAGAGCACTGTTACTGCATAACAGTCAGTAACTCAGGCTCACAATTTCAGAATCATTTTCTTTTTTTTCTTTTGCTGAGGCATTTGGGGTTAAGTGACTTGCCCAAGGTCACACAGCTAGGAAGTGTTAAGTGTCTGAGCTTGAATTTGAACTCAGGTCTTTCTGATTTCAGGACTGGTGCTGTATCCAATGTACCATCTAGCCGCCTCAGAATCATTCTCCATGGTTACCCATCCCTAGCCCCTCCTTCACATTCCTATCAATCTCCAAGTTTTGCCAATTCCACTTTTATAGCTTTTCTCACATCTGTATCTTTCTTGCTACTTATGCACTTAATATCCTAATTTGGACCTGCATCACCTCTTACTGGACTAACGTAATTTCCTTCTACTACCCAGTTTTTCTTTTTAGGCTCTTCTCTTTCCAATATGCCTATCAAATAGTTGCCAAATTGATGTTCTTTTTTAAAATAATATTTTATTCCTTTAATTATATATTAAAACAATTAAAAACTTTTTTTAAAGTTTTGAGTTCCCAGTTCTATCTTTTTCTCTCCCTTCCCTGAGATGGTAAGCAATCTGATAAAGGTTATAATCTTTGATAATGTAAAACATTTCCAAATTAGTCATTTTGTACAAGAAGACAAGAAAGAAAAGGAAGGAAGAAAGCAAGGAAAGAAGAAAGAAAATGAAAAAAAGAAAGAGTGAGCAAAGATTTGCTTTAGTCTATATTCAGATATCAGTTGTTTCTTGGGTAGCAGTTGGCATTTTTCATCATGAATCTTTTGGGATTGTCTTTCATCATTGTCTTGCTGCTGAGAATGGCTAAGTCATTCATAGTTCTTTACCATGCACTATTGCTGTTACAACATTCTTCTGATTCTGCTCACTACTTTGCATCAGTTCATACAACTTATTTTAGGTTTTTCTGATGCCACTCAGCTTATCATTTCTAATAGCACAGTAATATTCCATAGCAATCTAATACTACAACTTGTTCAGTCATTCCCCAATTGATAGGTATCACTTTGATTTTCATTTCTTAGTCACCACAAAAAGAGCTGTTATAAATATTTTTGTGCAATAAGTTCATTTCCTTTTCTTTTCTTTTTTGGTGATGGTGGGGGAATATCTTTGGGATATAGACCCAGTAGTTATATTGCTGGATCAAAGGGTATGTACAGTTTTATAATTATAGGCTGTAGCCATGGGCATAATTCCAAACTGCTCTCCAGAAGGGCTGGATCAGTTCACAACTTCACTAACAATGCATTAATGTCTCAGTTTTCCCATACTCCCTCTAACATTTATTATTTTCCTTTTTTTTTTAACCAATATGTCAACTCAATATTCTTAAAGCTCATATGACTAGGTTCTTTCACTCATCAAGAAGCCTGAGTGATGAACTCCAAATGAAATTTAGGATGACATTTTCTTTGACATTTAAATACCTTCAATGCCTTCTTCCAGCTTAGCTTCTTGGGTTACTGAAAGTTGCTCTCCTTTGTACATATTATATTCCAGCTAATATGGTCTGTTTGCCATTCCTCCTATAAGAATTTCCATCTTTTTTTTCCTTTGACTGCTCCATGTAAAAAAATAAATGCTTTTCTTATCTCTGCCTCTACTAATCATTTCTTCCTTTCAAAGTTCAAATCAACCAATGAAATCAAAGCTTTACACGATATTCCCCTCATGAATCTCCCTAGGATATACTCTTCCAGTGACACACAATCTGTGGGAAGAGTGAGTACAAACTTAGATCCAATGGTAATAAGGCAGATGTGTAGGAAATACATATGGCTAAAGCATTTTGCATCTTCAGTACTATTCATTCTCTTCTTATTAAGTCCTCACTGATGCTCCACACCTAGATACTCTCAGCTGGGCTTTCTAGGTCTACTTCCTCTCTCTCCAGGTTATTTTCTAAATAGCTGGACTAATTCTCCCTTGAATCTATATGGCCTGGCTCTCAATGACTAGCAAGTTCTTCTCTTCTTGACTGTATCCTGGTTTTTTTTTGTTTTGTTTTTTTGGTTTTGAGTGGAACAGAAATTTTGTGCTCCTGGAACAAAGTCTGCGCAAATTTCTGCTAGTCACTCTGAGTAACCTGAGACCACCTAGTTTAGAATTGTTCTCTGGCTTCAGGTCATAAGATGGAGAGCTGGAAGTGATCTTCAAGCTATCTCAGAATTCAACTTTTTATGATACAGATGAAGAACCCAAGGCCCAGAGAACTAAAATGATTTGTTTGGAATTCCACAGGTAATTTAGTAGCAGAACTTGTTTCTAATTTAAGCAGAATTTAATAGCCTTTCACAGACTAAAGAAGACAGAGTTTGGAGTCAAATGCTTGAAATTCTACTGCTTGCTACCTGGATTACCTTGAGAAGGCTTTTTAACTTAGATTGCCTTATTTTCTCTCTCTCTTTTTTTTATAGTGTTTCTCTTCATGTGGGCTGACAGAATTCATGATATGACTTTTTTTTCCCACACACACAATGGGTCATTGTATTAACATTCAAAATTTATTAAATATCACCAAACACATTTTAATTTTAACTTTAAGCCAAATGACCAATGTAGTAAGGTCTGTAGTCCTTATATTCCACTGAAATATTTTAAGATATTTTTAGGAGAGCTTTTGAGAGAGAAATATAAATGAAAGCACATAAATGTAGACCATTTGAACATATTGTGATGAAAATCAAAGCAATTTCTCAGTTATAAATGCTCTCCCTTTTCAGAGTTACCCTAATACAGTTCTCTGCCCATATGATTGCCTTATTCTCTTTGGCAAAATGAGGGTGTTTGAATCAATGGTCCTATTCTAATCTCACCCCCCCCCCCCCAATGTCCTTGATATATCCTATATAACTCATCTTTATTCTTTCAACTTGGAACTAAATAGGAATGGCAACCACTAGCTCTACACTTTCTGAATATGCAAGAGCTTGCCTTTGCTTTATGTCAGAGTGATTTCCTAAATAGAGGGAGGGGTATCTCTTTTTACAGGAGCAGTGAAGGTGTTCTAAGGACATGATCTTGGAGTTCACTCCCTTTGGAACATGAACTTCAACTTCCCAAGAGCTCGCGGTCTTAAGGAACCAAGAGTCTCAGCAGTCCTTGGAGGCTGAGATAACCTGTTGCTATTTTTGAATATAAACAGACCTTATTAAGGCATTAAAAGAACTGTTCAAGTGAGTTTTTTTTTTTCTTTTCCCCTCTTTTTTTTTTTTTTTTTTTGGCGTTTGGAATGTCACTGTAAGCCTGAGCCTTGAGACTTGGCTTTGCATTTGCAAACAAACATCCTGTCAAAGAGGCCAGCACTCTGTGTTCCAGGATGATTGACAGGAAGCAGGGTGTTGGGTGAGGAGAGAGGATGGACATTCCTTGCAGGATAGTCTACATTTCCCTAAACAATAGCAAAGGAAGGTTCCCTACCTATTCATTTGCAAACCTACTTGGGTGGAAGTTGGAAAGTTTCTACACTTAGTGGTGAAAGGATTTAGGGAGGATGTGGGCTGGAGAAGAGGTGAAAGGAACAGTTGTAGGGGCTGGACTATTACTCAACCCAGCAATTAGAAAGAGAAAAATGCAAAAGCTTTTGATAATACTATTATTTGTGGTAACTACACAAGCTGAGATCTGCGAAGCATTGCATGGACCACTTGAAATGAGCCATAGAACAAAGGGGAGAAATCTAAATAAAAGGAGGAAAAGACAAATATTTGTTCTGCTTAGAAACTGGGTTTGATGTGAGGTGATGAGAGTGGAAGGAGGGCAGAAGGGAGTAGGTAGGGCCCTGGAATGGTTCTTCTACCCTCCTCCCCCAGTTTGATGAAGGTCTCTCTGTCCTTTTACTGACTTAGGTTTGGGTTGGGGTAAGAGTGAAGAGAAAAAAAGAAAAGGATTAAAAATAGAGGACAAATGCAAAGGCAAGGAACAATAAGGAAAACATATAGATTTCTCCACTTCCAACCTAACTTCTACAGAATTTTTAATGTAAGTCAGTTCAACAAGCATTTATTAAACACCTAGTGTGTGAGTACTGGAGAAACCAACATATACACTGATAATTATATACAAAAATACAGTTCTAGCTATTCCAATCAAAGTAGTCTATTAGCTGGTCCTAATACAGGATATTGCATCTCCTTCCTTTGTAGTTTAGAACAGACTATCTTCTCCTCCATGACTGGAAAGGTTTCCTTCCCTCCCCATATTCACTTCTTTGAATTTGCAATGTCCTACAAAGTTCCATATCAAGGGCTACTTCCTACACCAGATCTTTCCCTATTCCTTCTCTGAGATAGTACCCCTTTACTTCTTAAAGGAACTTTGCATTACTTTTATTTGCTTATCTGTATAAATATTATTCACACCCCCCACCTACATACATAGGAACCCACACCTCAGAAAGTAAGCTCCTTGAAGGCAAGAACAATTTCTTTTTTCTATAGGTTCTCAAGACGTTACATGGTATGTGGCCTTTGGCAAGGTATTGAGCAAATATTTGTTGCATTTAAAATTGTCCCATTCCACCTTTTTGTGGATTCTGAAACTCTAAAATTTGTTTAGAGTCATTAAAGATATTTAGAGAGATTTACGTGAGAGGTTGGGCAAGTTCTTGCCTTGACTCTACCATCTTGGTTCTGACTCCCTGTCTTGCTATGTTTGTTTTATTGAAGAAGGGGAAAAAACAAAGAGGGGGAAATTTGAGAAATTAAGCAAATAGTAAGTAGGAGGAGCCCAAATAGGAACATAAAATTAAAATGGCCACAAAGAAAAACAAAATATTTTTCCTTCATGCATCAAATAGCAGGGCCCCAAATGTGAACCATTTTGAAGTGTTTTATGGCATATAAATATCATACTGTATAATAATCCTGAGAGGTGGGTCCTGTGGGGTATTACAAGCTTCATTTATCATATGATAAAACTGAGGCTTAGAGAAGTTAAGTAATTTGTTCAAAGTTACACAGCAAGGTTGTCTTGGAGCTTGGGTCAAAGCCAGTTTCTAAACTTCTATTTAAGCTTTGCCCTCCCTCCTAACCCTCATTTCAAGATTTCTTTTATATGGTAGAAAATATTATATTCTCACCTTGGGTATGACCATCAATATACATTAAAGAAAGCAGATAGTAGGGGATAGAGTATTAGAACTAGAATCAGGAAGACCTGAATTCAAATGCAGCCTCAGATATACTGTGAATGTC
This sequence comes from Sarcophilus harrisii, assembly GCF_902635505.1. Taxonomy (NCBI): domain Eukaryota; kingdom Metazoa; phylum Chordata; class Mammalia; order Dasyuromorphia; family Dasyuridae; genus Sarcophilus; species Sarcophilus harrisii. The sequence continues at coordinate 107,039,578 of NC_045426.1, forward strand.
ACTTAACCCCTTTCTACTTCAGTTTCCTCAACTGTGAAGAGGGAATAATAATAGCACCAACCTCAAAGGGTTGTTGTGAAGATCAAATGAAATAATATTTTTGTCTGATACATACTATATGGCCCAGTGATGGAGTGATAGGCCTGGAGTCTGGAAAACTCATCTTCCCAAGTTTAAGTCTGGACTCAGATACCTATAAGCTATGTGACCATGGGTCTCAGTTCCTTATCTGTAAAATGAGCTGGAGAAGGAAATGGCAAATCACTCCAGTATTTTTGATAAGAAAGCCCAAGGGGGGTCACAAAGAGTTGAGACAAAATTTAACCAATCCAGCCACCACAACAAAAAACATAATAGGCTCAATATAGATGTTCCATTATATGATAGACACCACTCCAGTGTAAATTAGCAGTTGCTTAAATAAATATGATTGAGATAATTTTATTGGGGAGGTATAAATAAGTTCTATAGTGTGGTGGAGTCTAACAAAGGAGAGCTGGGCACAATGAGAAACATGAGCTTCTTCCAATCCCCCTGTTGGAGTTTCCAAATGTAATTAGGAAGAATTGTTTCAATAATTCCAAATGCTATCCTAATCTATGGCTGAAAAATTACAGGACTAAAGAATTAGAAAAGATTGTCTTTCTTAATTTTTTTTTGGGGGGGGGGATTATGGATCCTTTAGGGAAAAAACGAATAGCATTAAAAAAGAAACTGATTATATTGAAATATATTTTTCCAAATAATATTTTTTAAAAGTTCATAGATCCCAGATTAAGAACTTTTCACACTTTAAATCAGGAAATGAAGGCCCAGAATGTCTGAGTCATTGGTCTAAGGTCTTACAGATACTAAAGAGGGGAGCTTGAATCTCCTGGCCAGCTCTAATGCTTTCCCTAATACACAGTATCTGTCATCTCTTGCTTCTAAATGTGTGACTTCAGGCAGCAAGCCTAACTCATTGGAGATTTGATAATTTTTATTTTGCTGGGCTTAGCAAAAGAACAAATCTGGGCCAATGAAGCTGAGTGAGGACTAGAAACCAGACCCACAAACAGAAATTATGTCATCAGAAACATGACCATGTAACTTGGATAACTTCATATTGATTGGAGTTTAGAATTCAACCACATATTCATATATAGTATAGAACTCACTTGTTACTCATAAGATTCACTATTTTTCATATCTTTGAAAAATATTGCTCTTGGGAAAAAAACTAGGTACTAAATTTAGAAATTTTTATTATATTCAATTTTATAGTTGGACAGAGTTTATTAAGATAAATATAAGCAGAAAGAAAGTCCCTGAACTCAAAGAGCTTATATTCTGTAGACAGCAAACATTCAAAGAAGGTGGAAAGAGAAAAGTGGAAGAAGTGGGGGGAAGGGAAGAGGGCTAAGGCTGGAGGAGGGCAGGGGAGTTGGTGATAGAAAAAGTCTGGAATGCAGTCTGGAGAGGAGTAAGACTTTCTGTCCTGGAGACCTTTTTAAAATGGGTTCTGTTAGGGCAGGCAGAAGGGAAGGGAGAGAGAAAAATTTGGAACACAAGATTTTTCAAAGATGAATATTGAAAATTATCTTTGCATGTATTTGGAAAAATAAAAAGTATTAAAAAAAATCTCAAAATCGAAAGGATAAATAAACCACAAAAAATAAAAAAAAGTTTCTGGGAGAAGCCATTCAATCAGAGAGAGAGACCACATGAGGTAATGTTTGAATTCCAGGTCTGGAGTGAGTTTCTGAGATGAAGAGATTGCTAGGACATAATTCCAATGATTTGAATGATTAAATTTATTCTAACAAATATTTATTAATCTCCTACCATGTACAAAAGTTATATTCATCCCAAGATTGAAAGTATCTAGCTCAGTTCTTAGTGTCCCCAAGAAGAGTACATAGGCCTTTTCTTGGTATCTAAAGAAATATGGCTGTATAAAAACAATGATGGTGGTTCAATTCTCATTCTAAAATTGTGTGGCAGTGGATGGACTGGTCAATTAAACTCTCCAAATCTCAGCTTGGCTTTAAGGAAAACATTTGACATAAAGTAACTGAAACTTATCTTTCCAGAATCATCATTACTTTTGTCATTATACCCTTTGCAATAGATAAATTATTTCCCCTTTTCATTGCTTTTAAAATCTTGTAACTTTCTTCCTCTGCTTAATTCCTCCCCCTCCCCCCAAATATTCTGAATATGTTTTCTCTCATATGTTAGAGATCTTTATGGTTATCTCCTGACATGACAAGGGTACCATTTGAAGACTCTGACTTTCTGCCTTTTCACCCTCATTTTTGCCATAAAACCAGCCCATCTTCTCTTCTTATCAGACAGATTCTTGAAGACATTTTAAATTTCTATTCTTCTTTGGAGTTTCTCATTGGCTATGTGTTACAGCCTACCCACACTCATCATGTGTTTCCCTATTGACCTCTCTGTGATACTCATTTTTAAAAATTTTTCAGAGGCAGCTGGATATTCACATCTTGCTTCCAAATACAACACTGGTAGAATGTTAATGGTAAAAAGATGGTTTTTTTTTTTTTTTTTTTTTTTTTTTTTTTTGCTTTCCTGAGAAGCCTGGGCTAAATAAAAGAGTGCTGCAATTTCTTGAAGTCAATCCATCCCAATCTTGTTTTTCTTTCAACTGCAGGTTCATTTCACTATCTATCATCTACCCCATATATACATATGGAGGGCACCTATCCAAATGCATGTTAGAATCAGGGTGATGCAAATTCATTCTTCTCTTGATCTTTCCTCTGTGAACAGTCAGGCCAAGTTCCTTTGACTGCTTCTAAATCTCTTCCAGGATGTACAACAATTTCTGAAGTCTTGATGAAATCAGAACAATGTCATCAACAAACAGAAGCATTGAGAAGATCTCTTCATTCATAGGGAATCACTCTTAAACTAGTATTGGGTTCTGGAACTCCTCTATCACCATGATGTAAAACAGTGGTTCTCAAAGTATGGTCTAGAGAATCCTGGGGATCTCTGAAACCCTTTTAGAGGGTCTACAAATTCAAAAATAGTTTTTATTTCCAATATGGTAAATGTCTATTAAATATAATCCAGATAAACAAAAATGCTTTGGAGAGATCCTCAATAATTTTTAATAGGATAAAGATACTCAAAACAAAAGTTTGAGAACCACAGATGTAAAACATGGTGAGCATATCTCTCCCTGTTTTATGCTTCATCTGATAATTATGATCAGAGGTCCATTTGACAAGGTTATTCCTGCTAGGATATCTTCCAAAGAATCTTGGAAAATTTTGATGTGTGCATGAAATCATGAAGTAAGTCCCCTAGATTTCATTATTTCCATTTTAAAGATAAGTAAACTCAGGCTCAGAGAAGTCAAGTCACTTCTTTGTGCAACTTATACACATCAAAGGAGGGATTCGAACCTGAATGTCACCTGAATTCAGAACCAAGACTTTTTTTTTTTATTGTGAAAAGTTGTTTTTTTGGTATATGACAAATGTGGGTATATTTTTGCTCTCATGTGGATCTAAGTATGGAGTGAATAGGAATGTTTTTGTTATTTAGTCATTTATTGTATAGCACTTTCTGATCAGCAATAGATGCTGGAGTGGTTTGCCACTTTGTTTCTCCATCCCATTTTACTGATAAGAAACTAATGCAAACAGGGTTGAGTGATATGCCCAGGGTTACACAGCTAGTGAGAATCTCAGGACAGATTTGAACTCAGAAAGATGAGTCTTCTTGACTTTAGACTTGATACTCTATCCTCTGGTCAATTGGCTGCTCCTTGTAGATTTCATTAAGTTTAGACATGCATGTAGCTTCCCTTAATTTTGTTACAAAATGTCTCTACTCCAATTCTTTTGAGCCATGAGGAGGCAAAATGAATAATAAATCTGATCTAAGTGATAGGAAAATATATGTTTGCAGTTGAGATAGATAGAATAGATGATAGATAGAAATCTTGTTAAATGCCTATAATATGCCAGGTTATGCTTAGTTTTGAGTTTAGTTCTCTATTTTATTCACTATTTGGTAATTGACCATTATGAGTCAGATACACTACACTCCCCCATCCCCCAATCCACCCTGATTTGGCTCCTATAAAACATTTCATTTTCCCAGTTGCTAATCTTTCTCTTCTTCCCCCACTTCACCTAAAGTACTGTCAAAAAACTATTTTGGGGGGGAAATACAAGCCTTAAATATCTTTTGTACTCAACAGAAAAATGTTAATATAATTTTTAATATGATAGAAATTGTTAATACCAGTTGTTAATACCAAATGATCTTTGTAACATCAGAATTTCAACAATGTCCTTACATTCCTACCTTGAAATATTTACTCTTGATTAGGTTGAGCTGAAACACATCCTAGATCCCCCCACCTTGAAAAAATTATTTTGGGGGGGGAGCCCAACTCTAGCTGGATCTCAGCTTTTAGTGTCCTTGCCCTCTTCCATTAGTACTCATGGCACAAAGGGCAAAACAGCAACAATGAAATACCTTTTTCTTCTTGGGTTGCCAAAGGCCACTGGGGTCTCATGATTAGGCTTTGTTACCTCATACTTTCTACTTCTCCTCTCCTCCTAAAAAGCATAAGAAACTTTTACATGGGTTTTCGAGTTGGAAAACCCATTGGATACTTCCCAGAATGCCATGTTTGCTACCCTTTTATCTTAATTAAAGATGTCTTATTCCTCAACTCATGACTTTTAATTTATTTCGGAACTTGACAAACTGAATAAATACATATTTTAAATAGATTGATTGATTAAGTAGCTATTGCTTAGTATCACAATTCCAGATGAGAAAACCAAAAGGTTTCTGAAGGGTTGGTGATTGAATTCCTGAGTGGACTTCACTGTGATAGTTTTTGATTCCACTGTCCCCCCACTTCTTTTGTACATGGTCTCATATTTCCACCTGTGGGTTTTTGCCACTATTTTTTTCCTATGGTTTGTTGTGACTGAGAGATGGTCTTGAATGTGCTGCATTCCAAAGGCTCTATCATTCCCTCCTAATGTTTGGATGACGTTTGCTACTGATAACCTTTTCCCTTTGCAAACATGAAGGCAGAAGCCCTGGGAGAGAGAATGATCAGTGTGGGATCACACAGGGGTGAGGAGCCAGGGAGGAAACAGAATTCACAACATCTCCATTCCCAGGGGTGGTATTTATCTCCTCAACTCATGCTGTTTCTACAAACCCATATACATCCTATGATTTCTTAGAAGAGTACTTTGAAAAGAAAATGAAAGAGAAATTGAGCACACCTATCCTGGACTAATAACAACAGGACCAATGATTGTAGTATCATAGATGGATTTAGTTCAAAGGGATGTCCTCAAAACCCAAGGAGTCCAGATCTCTCATTTTGCCATTGGGATTTCTGAAGTTTAAGGAGTTTAAGTAACTCACTTAACAGTATATAGGTGGGAATCATCAGAGGCAGAGTATAAAATAAATTTTCTGACTTCAGAAAAGTACTCAGAAAAGATCAAGGGCTCTGTAACATTGGAAGACCCTAAAGATTATGACCTTAGATATAAATTAAAGAAATAGCTTAGTAAATTTATATTATAATTGTAAAATTAAAGAAATATCTTTGCTCACAGATAGTGGATTAAAAATAAGTTATGATTGGAAATTAAGAATGTGGGGGGAGGAGGAGCTCCTTTCATAGAAATTGACAGAAACTTTGAGTTTTATTGATGACACTTTCTTTTTTTATATTTTTTATATTACAGTAATCGTACTACCTCCACAAAACCCTTCTTTGTGAAAAAAATGAAATATTAAGTAAAATGTACTGACATTGCAACAGTGCATGTAACATCTGGTACCAGTAGTCTCTGACCTCTCTACCAGAGGAGGAATGTGTGGGGGAAAGCTTTTTAAAAAGGAAATTTGGCTCAAACAAGCTTTCAGATATTACACTGGTCTACAATCCAGGAAGACATGGGTTTAAGTGATTTCTTAGATACTAATTTTGTGAGCCTAAATAAGGTTCTTAAATTCTTCAAATGTATATTTCTTATTCTATGAAATAGGAATGATAATAACAACCTTACCTTATAGAATTGCTATGAAAATCATGAAGTAATATATATTACATGTGTGTGCCCTATGTAAACCTCAAAGTTCTATGCAAATATCAACCAATCAATCAATATTTATTAAGTGCCTACTATGTGCCAGACACCATATATAAGTTATTATAATTTTTCTGGTTATAGAAATCTTCAAAAGGACAGAAGTTCATGTACTGCATGATCAGCTTTTAAAAATTGTTCCAAATTGAGGAAATTCCATTGAAACAATATGCTTCCATCCAGTGGACCATCAGTCAGGGGACTAGCAGAGCTAGAGTTCGTGGAACATATATATATATATATATATATTTATATATATATATGTATATGTATATGTATATATGTATGTATACCTATATATGTGTGTGTGTTTGTATGTATGTATGTAAATTTATATGCATTTTTCCCAGGGCTAACTGACTTTAAGCTATACTGTAGAAATTTATTGTGAATAATAAATTTCAGAATTATCTTCTCATATGAAGCTGTCATACCTGTTTTTATCTCTTCTATTTAGTTTCTAGTTTGGGTATTTACTTTCTTGTCTATATCTAGTCATATTTCCTTGCATTGGACAGAGAGGGAAAAAAAAGAAATGTCTCTTGCAGAAATTTTGTTGAACAATGTCTTTGAACCCATCTGATATGGTATCCAAAGGTTGGAAGTATCTTACTATGTAATGGACTGAGGCTTGAGTTGATGCACTGAGGTCCCAAGCACGTGAGGCTAAATAGTAATTGGATCATACTCTATTAATATATATGCTTGGAGAAAGAATGACCCCCGCCCACTCTTTATGCAAGTCCTGATGTGTTGTATAGGAAATGACGATTTTGGGGGGTAGAGGCAGAGGGGCGGAGAAAGAGGCGGGGAGAGAAGGCTGGCTGGCTTCTGGTCTGGCTGGCTTCTTGACTCAGCTGCACACATTGCTATTGCGACTCCCTCTTCACCTCTGATCCCCCTTCACCTCCAATCTCCCTTCACCTCCGATCCTTTTTCACCTCTATTGAGAATAAAGATTGAAGATTTTCTCTTAACCTGAATTCCTGACTCCGGGTGATTTTAAAATACACGGTCATCACATTACTATAAGAGTAATTTCTGTTACTTCATTTGTAAAATGGGGATTTTAATATTTGCACCACCTGTCTCATAATTATTTTAAGGAAAAAACTCTAAAGCATTACAGAATATATTTTGTTATAGTTACTGTTATACATTTAATTACCATTTGAAGTTTATTTAGTGAGTAAGCATCTAATATTTTTAAATGGGTGCAGATACCACATTCTCTCAGGGCTGCTGACCTCATAGAATTGTGCAGGGTCACAACTATTAAGTTATACTACCATGGTGAATAGAGGCTTATGACAGAGTTTGGGAAGGTGGCTTGGGGCTTGCCATAAGAGATGACCCATGTCACTTAAAGGCAAAGTATTTGGTGGGCAATTGGTGAGGCTAAGAGGCAGGTACATACAGAGGTGCAGAAGCTGAGTGTGGGCTGCAGTGGACTGCATGACTGGGGAAACAAACATAGGGAGCAGTCATGTAGAGCAGCTGTTGGGAACAGTCATGGGGAATAGCCAAGGGAAGCAGCTGCATGAGACCAACAACAGGGAACTGGCCATGTAAGGAAGTCAGGATTTCTGTAATCATCTGCAATATATTTTGAGGAGACCTATACTCCCAAGAGGTGCAATGAATTTCCCAAAGGAATTGCTCATCTCCCATGGTCTATTTTCCTATCTCACCTGGTCTATAGCAATAACTACTTAATTGTTGTCCATCTGACCATCTCCTTTCTATTCCATCTTTCACACAGCTCTCAAAGTAATCTATATAAGGTTCTGGCTGTTCTGATCTTGTCATTTCCTTGTTAAAGAGCCATCAGAGGCTCTCTGTTGGATTTAGAATAAAATGTAAATTGTTTGGCCTGGTCATTAAGGGCCTCCACAGTCTAGATACACTCCACCTTCCTCATCCTCTGCTGTTTTCTTCCCATTAAGTATTTGTGCACTAGCTAACCCAGAATCAGATGGACTCAGGTGGATCAGATGGATCAGATATCCCCTCAGAATTCTAGGGTTCCTTGATGAGTTTGTGGCATATTTCTTTTCTACTGCCATCAACTCAGATCCTCACTGGTATGTTCTCTCCATTATTAGGGACCTAGCACCTTGATTTCGTTGAACTACTTGCAATCAATTAACTTTTACAAAAGTGTATTTACTTCCAAGATGGAAGAGGGAGAAGGAAGTTGGCTCAACTTAACTCAGTTCCTATGTAACATTGGTTTAACCAAGTTTGTACTAAAATGTGGTAGCAAGACCTGATGAATCCCTATCTCAGCTGCCACTGGAGAGGGAACCTGAAGACTTGAAGATTACTCAGGACTGTTGGGTTGACTACCATCCCATACTCAACTTAGCCTCCTATGGTTTTCTCTTCTGACCTTTCAAAGCTCCCAAGGTCAGAGACTATTCTATAATCACCAAGACCCATCTCCCAAAAAAGTGAATAAGACAAAGAAGGAATAGCTGAAACTGATAAGCCTTTTTGAATGCCTCAGCAGCTAATCAAAGAGTCTAGTCTTCAATATGTAGTAGCTAGATCCAATTACAGAATACTACACATGCTCTACATTCTTTCTCTAAGACACTTCCCATATATGTCATCATGATTCTCCTGGAAGCAGAATTCTCATCTTCTCCCTGTGGAGAAACAACATCCCTGATGCCCTGACTATGTTCCATAGCCCCAGTATAATCTCAATTTTCTGGTTTCTTCTATTCCTTCTTCCTCACCTCTTAAAATCCTTATCTGACTTTAAGTTTCAAATTTATCTATCATATCCTCAGTAAAGCTTTCCCTACTTCTTCTCATTCTAATGTTATTTCTGCCCTCAAATTGCTTTGTCTTTAATAATCTGTGCTTTGCTCCTTCTGAGTACCCACCCCTCCCCTCCAAATACAATTTAAGTTTCATGAGGGAAGGGGAGTTCTTTGTCTTTTTGTATATTAAGTGCCTAGCACACAATAGGTTAATGTTAATTAATAACATTAATAAGTCTTTGCTGAATTGAATTGTACATATGAAGGGAACACATTTAAAACTAATAATTTAAGAATAAAAATCAATAAATTGTTGTAGCAACACATCAATGTCAACATTATTGTAAAATGAGAATGATATTTTTCAAAGTATAATATCTGAGATGAAAACTGGTTGCATATAATGCAAACATCTTTGAGAAACCAATATAGTACTTAAGTATTAACAGAGTTTGACACCTCCTCAAAGCCATGCCTCAATTAGAAACATCAGCATGATTTCACTTTGCCAGCCTAACCATCATTAACATTTTCTGCTTGTTCCAACTACAGCTCATCGGTATTGAAATAATATATATTTATCCTCCAGAAGAAATTCTCAAACTCCCAGAAATTCCATTTCCCTGAGAGAAAAAATGAACAAAAATCTATTTGCCCCTTTCATCTGTCCTACTCTTATAGGCATCTCCACCCTACCCATTATCATACTTTTCCCTTGTCTTATTTTTACAACACCCAAACGTTGACTCCCCAATCGAATCCAAATTCTACAAATTTGGCTTATCCGACTCATCACCAAACAAATAATAACAATACATAATAATCTGGGTCAAGCATTTTGCATATAAGAGCTAAAGTTTGATTTGAGCTGAAGCTAACAAGTACCACTTCTACCACTGCTTCTTTCTTCAGTCCTGTGGAATTAATACTGGGTTTGGAGCCATGAGATCATTGATTTAGGTCTTGGAGGGACTTCTAGTTTAACCCACTTATTTTTACTGCTGATGGAACTGACCCTAAGTTCCTCCTAAGAGACCTACGTAGGGTCATATAGATAGGTAAACATAGGAGGCAGTCCCCAAGTCTTCCTACTCCAGAGCCAGTAATCTTTCCACTGTATTATACTTTCTCCCTAGCAGTCAAAGGATTAGGATCACAGTTCTGAAACACATTAGCCATGTGAACCTGAGCAAGTTATTTAATCACCCTGAGTCTATTTCTTCATCTATAAAGGAGAGGTAATGCTTACACTACAGAATGTGAAGGGTCATTGTGAGCAAAACACTCCATTAAGTGGATTAGAAATGCAAGGAATCATCATCATTGTCTAATATCTATTTAGTCTTACTTATGGCATTTAGCAGGGCACAGAACCCACAGAAGATAACAGTTTCAGTCCTTAACAGACTCATTTCAATCCATATTTTTACACTTTGATTTGTGATAGATTTTTATCTGAACCAATTATATGTCTAATTCATGCAATTGTTTAATGGCCTTATGAGAGCCATCAACCACTGAAAGATTATTATTGAAGGAGAGAATATGATCTCTCTTTCCAAGTATCTTTAAAAACAGTACAGATCCTCATCTATTCACGACAACTTAGGTATAGTACTCATTACCATCTGAATGTGGGTAACCCAGAGACAGGGAAAACACTCCAAGGGAGTCTCTGATCTCTCAGTATCTATTCTACCCCTAATTTTGTGATTCTTATTGTTTGATAGCATTTGATTTTTAACCTTTTTTTGAATTAAGAGGTTTTTTTTTCATCTTTTAAAATCACACTCATTATCAAAGATGTTCTTCTCATAAAGAGTTGGACAAGACTGAAACGAATAAATTCTCTACCTAGTGAACCAACCATTTCTAAATAAAGAAAAAAAATTAGGGAAAAACAACTGTGTCCATCAGAATATATAATATTCTACACTCTTAGTTTCCTATCATGTAAAGAAAGTGGGATAGGAAAGGACTTTTCTGAAATTTTCTCTAGCAACAAGCTTGTTCATCATAATTATACAGTATTCAGTTCCTTCTCTTTTTCTTTGTATTTACATTGTTGTGTGCATTCTATATATTGTTTCCCCACATCTCCTTATTTCACTCTTAATTATTAATAATATTAATTAAATGATAAATAATATATTACTTAATTATTAAGCTACTCTGAATCCATCATAAATTTTGGTTATGAATGGAGACTTCTGGCTTTCTAATATCCTGAATCTAAATGTAGTTGCAAGTTTAAGAGCAGTGATTGAAACTGAGACGATGATTTTGGCTTATCTCTTGCTATTAATTGATGAGCAGAGTGCATACCCCATCTGACTGATGCAGACAAAACTTAGGAAAATTGTCATTAAATCCAATGGTTGAAATCCTCCACTGTGCACAGAACACACACACACACACACACACACACACACACACACACACACACACCTCCTTTCCAGGTTGTTATTCCAACTCGTTAAGCATTTCTTGAATATTTTTTGCGAAGTGGACTGCTTTTCATTTGCTATATCATACCATGGTAGTGCTTACTTCAGAGACAAGGAGAATTGTGGTACAGGAAAATCAGTGTGATCCATTCAGGGTCATGAGTCAATGATGTGCTAGAGTTTGGAGCAGAACTCAGTCCTCCTGATTGTTGAAGCTTCAAGTGTCTCACTAAACAACATGAGCTTTGTTCATGGCTGATTTTTCACATGATGATCACCTGCATTGACATACCACTTTAGAATTAGAGTTCTCAATTCTAGCCAGGTTTCATAGAAAGTAAAAAACATAAACGTTTTCCACTAGAAACCTCATCCTCTGTTGGAGGCCCAATAATCAGGCTCAGCTTTATGTTTGCTGCAAGAGATAGAAAGATGACAATGAAGGAGTCCTTCCTGTCAAAGCAGTTAATTCTGTTGAGAAAGATGTGGAAATATGCAGCTTACTACAAAATAGTTAGGTTGTAATTTTGAGAGTGAAAGTTGTAAGTAGCTATGAAGATCAGGAAAGGCCTTGAGTTTTGAAGAAAACCCGGGGATTCTACGAGACGGAATTGTGAAGGAAATGCCTTCCAGACAAGGAAGGACAGTCAGTATAAGATAGGAGATAAAATCTAACATGAATGGGGAAATAGCAAAGTCAGGATTCTAACCTAAGTTTTTTGACATTAGATATCAGTGCTCTTTCCATGATCACGCTATCTCAGTCTAATTTTTGGTTGTTTCCTTGTCGAGTTCAAACCAAATGGTTTGATACACTTTTTGTGTAATATTGGTGAAGTTTAGGCATTTGGAGTTTACCCACGGCTTATTTTTTTATTCTTTCCATTGACATTGTAATCATGGTATATATTGCTTCCTGGTTTTGCTTATATCATTTCATATAATTTCCTATATTTTTCTAGATTCATCATAATTTTCACTTATGAGTCTAACTGAGATTAGTCAGAAAATTTATAGCTGATCAATTGGTCTATTACATTTTCACAATAGTCAGCATCAGTTGAGGTCAGTATCCAGAGCTCTAACAATCATTCTTCGCTGCCTTGGAGAATATGTGAAGTTTTATGATAGTTAGGCTTGAAGAAACAGTAGGCAAGGATAGTGTTCCTCTAAGCTTATTCTTGTTGTTGCTGTTTAGTTATTTCAATTTTGTCTCATTCTTTGGGATCCCATATAGGGTGTGGTGTTGTTATTTATCTATTTTTTTATTTTGGCAAAGATACTGAAGTAGATTGCCATTTCCTTCTCCTGGTCATTTTGCATATGAGAAAACTGAGGTAAGCAGGGTTAAGTGACTTGCCCGCCTTACCCAAATAATTAATATCTGAGGCCTTCTTGAATTTAGGCAGGTACTCTGTATACTGGGCCCCCTAGTTATCCCTAGTTCTTCTAAGCTGGTACATGACAATTTTTCGAAATGAGCTAAGTTTATTATTAACACTCCTTGCTTTTATGTTTCATCCTCTTCTATAATATCCTCTTTCCATCACTTTTCTCCTGCCTCAATTTCAGCAGTCAGTATCTTCTTGTTCTTTTTTTCATCTCACTATCAAAAATCATTCTCAGATATTAATCTGAAAACAATCTATCCTAAGACAGTTTGATGTTGGCCTGCCTTAAGTGGGGTAGATGGCTTCCAGAAATGAAGAAAGCATAGCCATTGAACTCTGCATTGGTCAGAACTTATCGGGAGTATTGTGTTCTGTTCTAGGCAATGTAGTTTAGACAAGGCATTGAGGAACTCAAAAGTGCCCAGGGGGCAACAGTTGAATATCTGCCACATGAGTTCCAGTTGAAGGAAAAGGGTGGATTTAACAAGAAGAAATGACTTTGGGAAAGCATGGTGTCTGCCAAGCTTTGGAAGAATTGCTGGACTTGTTTTCTTTGTTCCTGGAGAGCAGATCCATCAACAATGGGTATGAGCTGAAAAGGGGCAAAATTAAATTTGATATAGGGAAAAACCTCTTAAGACTAAAGATCTGCAAAAATGGAACAGGCTACCATAGGACAGGGGAGTTTCCACTTCATTGAAAAATCTTCAAGAATAGCAAAAGGAAAGGTACGGAAGGGAGGAGAATAAGCATTTATTAAATGTCTATGAGGTTCCCAAATACTCACTAATTCACTAATACAAATGTCAATCAAAACTCAAGTGATCCACTTCCTATAAAAAGGAGATGGTCTCATGGAGATTGAGATATTTTTCAGCACACAGTCAATTTAGGATTTTGTTTTATTTGAATATACATGTTTGTAATAGGGATTTTGTTTATCTTCTTTTCTCAGTGAGGGAAGAGGAGGTGAGTGAGAAAGAAGACAGATAGATCTTCATTTGAAAATAAACAAAACAAATAAATCAAAATGCAAACGGTCATATATAAATATAAGGTATTTCAAAGGAGGAAAACAGTGCCAATATTGTTTAAATTGTTCCATGCTGGGGCTAGATCTTGAAAAATGTTGGGAAATATTAGAGGTTCAGTGAAAAGAATCTTATATTTGGAATCACAGGACTTAGATTCAAAACTTTGTTTTGCCCTTTTATTCCTGTGTGATTGGGCAGATGAAATCTTCTCTGGGACTATTTTTCCTATGTGTAAAAATTTAGAAATTGAATTAGATTGCCCTCAGTCCCAGCTTTCCATAAATCCTATGATTGTATTCATGACAACTAGGGTCTGAAGGACCTCTATTTAAATTCTGGTTCTTTTACTTACTATATGGGTGAACTTGGGTAACTGACTTTCCTTCTCTAGGCTTTTATTTATTGATCTATAATATAAGGTGGCTAGTGTTGATGACCTGTAAGATCTAGTCCTACTTTTAGATTCTAGAGATATGTATTGAATGAAAAACTTTTTATATCTAGGAAATATTGAAATTCTTGGTGACCCAGTCATGATTTTTTTTTTTTGCAAGTAAAAAGAAGCAGATTGATATCTCCATTTTTAAAAGAGATTTTCCTTCTTTGCTCCTTTTCCTCATTTATGTCCTGCATAATAGGACTGCAGTTCCTTAGCAGCATTGCAGGTGTAGAAGCCTGATGCAGTTATGCCTGAAGGTATAGGCAGTTGAAGATCAAGGCCACTGGGAGGCCTGAACTACTAAAGCAAGCAACTTCTGGCAAGGCCACTGTGCAAGTTTATTGTTTCTCTCCCTGATCTCCCTGATATTCCCTGCTCACTGGACCTTGACTACATTTGTTGACCCAGAACTCAAATATACACTCCATATCTCCTTATAAATGACCTAGGACCCCTTGGGCCTTGATATCAAAGCTACACATCTTGTCCTGTTGCTTTACACATTAGCAATTTGTTACCAAATAAATCAGATTGACCATCATACTTATTTATGTTATGATCTCAGTATGGACTAGATTTCTTTTTAGTTATTAAGAGATTTTTTTTAAAAACATAGTTGTTTAATTTGTAGTACCTCCATAAATGCAAGTGACAAGACCACCTAAAAAATCTATCAAATTCAAAAATTTTAGCTTAGAAATTTTCCTTTTTTTTATTTGACTAGTTTCCAAGTTTCACTCTAAAACACATTTTGCTATGGATTTTTGCTGTGTGCAGGAGTTGACAACAGATGCAGTTAATATTAGTACTCTTAATACCCTCATTCAAATTCATATATATGAATATAGCAGACATACAGTGATACTCTGCATCTATAAAAATTAATTTAAGTGTTGGCTCTTTAAGTGTGAGAGTCCTCTAGAAGAAATATAATAAGTGAAATGGAAACTAATACAAATCATTTGTATTAACTAAAGCCAATTATCCTTTGTTCAGAAAGTGGGCCCTTGTGTAAAACTGAAAACTCCCTGAAATAGTTAAAGTATTCTCTTTAGGAAGATCCATAAACGATGTAAAATTTTATGTAGTTACTATAGAGTCCCATTTTTCTGACTGAATAAGGCTTGACCTACCCAACCTATAAGAACCAATAGACTTATAGTAGCCTATAGCATGACTATAGGCCATATATTATTTAATTAGCAAGGAATTCCCAGAAACTAATGGGGTGATAATGCTATGATGTGGGACTACAAGCCACTCATTACTATATTACTAAGGAACTCCTAACTCTTGTAACCAGTGGCCTGTTCCCCTATTTCATTGCTCTATTATACCATCAGTTTTTATATGTGTTGTTTGTAAAAATTGTTTCCAAGGTAGGATCAATGATTCATGAGTAGAATCCCAGAAGATATGGAGGTTGCATTTGACTGCATGACAGATATAGCAGTAATTAAGTGTTTTCCATGTGCCAGGCACTGTGCTAAGTAAGTTTTGGGAATAAAAATATATTTCATTGAGAACCCAAAGTGTGGGATGTTTATTTGGAGCCTAAGGTTTCTTTTGGAGGCCTCCCACAAGGTTTTGATAACATCACTCCCTGGTTCTGTATCTCTTCCTCTCCTCATTCCTGAGGAACCCGGTTTCCAGGAATCTCCACACCCTTTTACCTACCTTGCTTTTACTGGGGGAGGTTTTCCAGCATTAGATCACCAGTCATTGTGTATGGGAGTAGTAGGCACAGTGCCACTTCACAAACATCTCCCCTTTGCAGTAGGTTGATGGGAGAAGTTTATGAGACATTTACAAACTTTTGGAATAACTTTGGTCAGTTCTCATTTTACTGGATACTTGACATTTTAGTTATCAGCATTATGGGGGACTTGATTGTCTCATCATGCATCATTTTTGTGTATATTAATGAGCCTTTAGACATTTTTGATGTTGCGTAAATCAACAAGCATTTATTAAACGTCCAGGAACTGCTTTATGCATTAGGGATACAAAGATAGTTTACATAAAGAAAAACAACATGTATTTATGTAGGTATACACACATATATATACAGACATGTACATATGCATGTATAGCTATCAATCTATCTTTTTTAACCTGTCAATCATCTATCTATCTATCATCCATCATGTATCTGTCTATCTATCCATATCTAAAAACAAAAAAAATTAAAAAATGATTATGGAGGAAAAGTACTAGCTGCCTGAGAAATGAGGAAAGGCAGGGGTCTAATTAGGGAAGGGAGAGTACATTTCAGTCAGGGGGGATGACCCATGCAAAGGCTCAGAAATGAGTGATGGAGTGTTACACCATGAGGAATGTTAAGAAACAAAAAAGCCAGTCTAGCTACATTGTAAAGAGTGTGAATGGAAGTAATGTATAATAAAGCTGGAAAGCTAATAAGGCCTTTCCTATCTAGGATACCAAGTAAATGTATCACTTCCCTAGAAATAAATACCCACTTACGTTTGAACTTCCAAAGTCAGTTTGTTTCAATACTTTATCTTGTAGCTTCTACATGGGAGAGTCAGTTGGCTTACCTTTCTTAATAGTGTATTGAACAATACATTATTTTTTTCTTTCTATACTAGTTCTTCAACAGACCAAAATATTACTCTATGGAAGCTATATTTCATATGCATATTTGCTTTCTGTGAATTTTCTCAAATACAATCAAATCCTTTCTTTTCTAGTCATCTCTGCAGTATCTATCCAAGACAAATGGACTGACTCTCTGGGCTATCCACCCAACTATTAGACAATATTCATTCCTTAATCACTTAGTTTTTCCTATAGGGATAGGGACTTTAATGACCCCAAGCTTATTTTTGAAATGAAAAATTAGCTTTTTTATCATTAAGTTTCAGCTGGGGATGCTATATAACCACGTGACATTGAATATACAGTCTCTAGTAAAGTAAAACTTGGACCATTCAAGAATAACAGAGAAACACATGTTGAGCTGCAAAATATTAACAAAATCTCACTCTGGAGGAGAGATGGGAATTATAATACCACAATATATGATGAGACAAAGAAGTGGACTAGTCATGCTATGAAAGGGGAATGATGGATAGCCCACCTCCTCCATTGGTATACATACAATGCCAAGATATCCAAAGGAAGACCTTCAGTATATTGGGTGGATCTGTGTACAAGAGAGCTCAAGATGAAAAGGCATAGATTGGGGGAGATCTGCCCCTCAAATTAAATACAGTGTCCTTTAAATATTGAAGTTTCTGATTTCTAGGGTTCTTGGTGATTATAATAAAATTCTAGATTTGTAGGCTACTTTGGAAGTCCCTATTCTATGCCTACATTTTTGGTCTAGGGGACTCCTAAAATAACTCATGTGTCTTTAATCTCTTTTTTTAAAACATGTAACTATTTCCAAATGACAAAAAGCACACTTGGATTTATCTTTGCATTTATTCTTCTGAAAAATAACAATAAACAAAAGAATGATGTTGAACAAAATAAAAAATGATATTGAAGGAAAAAAAAACTTTGTTTAGTGTCATATATTAAGTATATAAATGTAGCTGTTTTCACTTGAGATGAAGCAGCATGATATAGTGGATAGAGTAGTGAACCTGAAAAATCAGGAAAATCTGAGTTTAAATCCTTCCTTGGATCTTAGTAGATATATGACCAGAGACAAGATACCTATCTCATCTTGCCTTCCCATTATTCTCTCAAATGATAAACTGCTGAAAATTTGCTATATGTGTCTTTTATGGAGTGATCATAGGCCATCAACCTCATAGCAATACAACACTCAGTTATTTGCTTTGTTAACTTTGTTTCCTATAGTATTTTATTTTTCCAATTACATATAAAGGTAGTTTTCAACATTCATTTCTATAAGATTTTGTGCTCCAAATTTTTTTCTCTGTCTCTCCCTTCTTTCTGTTTTAAGTATATGGAAAGATAAATTGTTGATTCTGAGGTTTCTTTCTTTCAGCTATCAATTATGTTCTTTAAAGTGTACTCTATGTAATTTACTTAAGGTATTTTTAAAATTTCTCATTATCTTAACTATTTTTAATTTGTACCAACTTTTTAATGAGCAAAGGGAGGAGATTTTCTGCATTTCCTGATCATCAATGCTATCTTATCTCTCCTGAGTTCCATTCCTTTCTTCTACTTGCCTATTTGACATCTCTATCTGAATGTGCCACAGATGTTAAAAACAAAATTCGACACATTTTACCCTAAGTGTATTCCTCTTCATCCTTTCTTATTTCTGTTGAGGGCCATCATTCTTTCTGTCACTCAGATTCAAAACCTAGAAAAGAGATAACTTTTTATTCTGTTATCCTCATATATGCAATTGGTTGTCAGGTCTTTTTGATTTTACTTTCTTAACATCTCTCCCATATATCCCATTTTCCATTCACCTCATAACCCCCTTATTTCATGCTCTCATCAGTTCTTATATGGGCTATTGAAACCGCTTCCTTGTTGGTTTTTCCTTCTACACAACTGCCAAATTGTTGTCTGGTCATATCACTTTTCTATTCAAGAAGCCTCAGTGGCTCCCCATTCCCTTTCAATGAAAATACAAACTCCTCTGTTTAGCATTTAAGACCCTTCCAAATCTTGACTTCACCTGTCTTTTCAGGATGGTTACACATTACTCCCCTTTGTATACTCTACATTTTAGTCAGCACAGCTGGTTTCCTATTTTCCCTCTTTGATATTTCATCACTCATCTCCTTGCCTTGCACAGACTGTCCCTCATGACTGAAATGTCCTCTCTCTCTTCCCTTACTTTTTGCCTCTTAGAATTTCAAGCGTCCTTCAAAAGCAATCTCCTTCAAGAGGTTTGATTTTCTTAATTGGTAATACTGTGCCTCATTCCTTTTTACTTTGCTAGGTTTTTGTTGGTAAGTTTTTTGTTCTCAAAGGTTGTGCTTAAAAAGTGGAACTTTCATAGGTCTTAAGAAATCTGAATGTTAATCATCTTTCTCTCTGGTTCCCCCCATTCAAGGGTAGAACTAAAAATCTTAGAGAGGCAGAGAGGTCCAATGCTTGGATGCTTTGTTAAATCTATTATTGGTGCATAGACTTCCTCTTCTGCAGGACAAATGACAGCAAACCGAAACCTTCTCATCCTGTGAAATTTCTCTCCATCTACAACCCCCAAAGATACAAGCCAACACTTGGGCTTTCTGTCTGCCCCCATACCTATCACATGATCATTCTACCTCCTTTTCTGGCCATGCAGTTTCCTGAAGTTAAGTTCTGTCAAATTGACTAGCATTTATGATGTGCTTACTGTGTGTCAGGTAATATGCTGAGCACAAAGTATACAAAAAAGCCAACAGTTTTTGCCCTCAAGTATCTTACAGTCTAATGCAAAAGCAATGGAAACAAATACAAATAAACCAGACCTATACAGGATAAATTAGTGATAAGCCCAGAGGGAAAGAAGTAACAATAAGGGTGAATGGGAAAAGAACAGTAAAAGGTCTCTAATCTCTTGACTATTTTGATCACCTTGCTTTATTGCCACTGTCCTTACCAAATTATGGTAACTGGAATTGAATATATTACTCTAATTATGATCCCTTCAGGACAGAAGGGATGGAATTATCACCTCCTTTGTCATCCTCATCAATGGATGGATAAGGAAAAGGTAATCTTAGGTGTTCAGAAGTAAACAGGACACAGGGAAATAGCTAAGGTACAATATTCTCGTGAACTATTTGACATTTTCCCCAAAAGAAACTTAAAATTTTTTGAAGACAATATTAATTTCAGGCAATGGCATTGATTCCAAGTTCCTTGCAGTTCTTTTTAGAAAGGAACCCATCACTGACTAGGTAATGTTGAGTTTATTTTAAATAGGAAACAAAAAAGGAGGTTAGTGTCTCTGATTAAGGTTGCCAAAGGAAAGGAGTCAGGAAAAGGATATGAGGAATGGGAAGTAGGAGAGACAGAAT
Organism: Sarcophilus harrisii; assembly: GCF_902635505.1. NCBI lineage: Eukaryota > Metazoa > Chordata > Mammalia > Dasyuromorphia > Dasyuridae > Sarcophilus > Sarcophilus harrisii. Next base: position 107,059,775 of record NC_045426.1, read on the forward strand.
GCAATTAAACAGGCTGGAATTTATGCAGGACACCTTGCACAAAAGAACCATGTGACCTCTCATGACCACCAATGCCTGGGCCTTGTCCATGTTATGTATCATTAGAAAGATAATGGGAGATGCTCGAGGTTCATTTTGACTCTCAAGGGACACTGACATGTGTTAGCCAACAGAGGTGCAAAAATCTGTGGATTTTTTTTTTTTTTAGTTAGAATCAGTAGACAAGGAGGGGCATGCAAAGTGGCAACATTTTATGGTGAACCTTTCCTTTTTTAAGATTGATAAAAGAAAAGGTTGATTTACTTATAAAGTTTCATTTTCCCCAGATTAGTGGTCATGTCAGCTCTTAAAATGCTATGGGGAAAGAAATCAGTATCCTATTTGTCTTTAAAATAGGAGACATGGGACACCTGGCACCCTATAAATACTGTGACACTGTACAACAGCAAACTTGGGCACAATGCTTTTCTTATTCTGAATTGGAATCCATCTGTACCCTACTGTAGTAAGACAAAAGAGGATTGTTAGCACTTAAAGGCACCTTGATGCAGTCATACCACTTGACTGTTTTATTAATTGCCCCATCTGTTAAGTGAGAGCTTTCTGACATAGGTTGGTACCGTGCTCTTAAACCCCTTGGTCTGCTTCCTATTGGTTCCACATGTGTTTGTATTTGTTCTCAGTAGGCAGAGATTCCAGAGAGAAAATGAACCGCTGCAGATCGATTGCAGTATCAGTCATGCAGAAGACATGGTAAAACTTGCCATTTGATTTTGATCTAACTTTAACCCTTGAAGGACTCAGGCATTAAGACTGTGCTTTTTTCTTTGTCTTCTTTTCTTTCTCTCTTTCTTTCAATTGAGTTAAAATACATAAAATGCTTTGCAAACCTGAAAATGCTGTTATTTTTTGCCTTCCTTCCTCCTTTCCTCCCTCCTTCCTTCCTTCCCTCCTTCCTTCCCTTTTTCCCTCTTTCTTTCCTCCCTCCCTCCCTTCCTTCCTTTTTTCCTCCCTCCCTCCCTTCCTTCCTCCCTCCCTCCCTTCCTCTCTCCCTTCTTTCCTTCTTTCCTTCCTTCCTTTTCTTCCTTTCTTCCTCCCTCCTTCCCTCCCTCTCTTCCTTCCTTCCTTCCCTCTTTTCCTTCCTTCCTTCCTTCCTTCCTTCCTTCCTTCCCTTCCTTCCTTCCTTCTTTCCTTCCTTCCTTTCTTCCTTTATCTTCCTTCCTTATTTTTCTTCCTTCCTTATTTTTCTGGCTTCTTTTCTTATTCCCTCCCCTTTTCTGTCTCCTTTTCTAAGTGTGTGTGTGTGTGTGTGTGTGTGTGTGTGTGTGTGTGGTGAAGGGAGATAATGGTGATGATGATAATATTTTAAGTTTTTAAAATTATATCAGACACTGGGGAATGAATGCCCAGATTCTTCTGTAATGCCTCTACTTTATTAAAGATAGCATTTCCCCTTTAAGAAATTCTATCTCTGCCTCACTTGGAGCAATTGCCCAGCTATCCCAAAGCCAGATAGATTTAATATGATGGGGAGGGTGGACATGCTGCAGTACTCAATAAGTTTATCTTCTTAATGTAGCCAAAGACAGTTCATCCACAACAGTACATGTATACTGCAGTAAGCTTGTGGCCTACATTGACAAAACACAGAGCAATAAGCTTAAGGGTCTAACTTAGGCCATCACTTACCCTTGGATGGTTTGTCTATTTTAAAAAAGAGTTTGATGGTATTGAGTTAAAGATGACTCTGTCAGTCTCAACTTTGCAATTTCCTGGTCTGAATTGGATTGTATTATATGTTAGAGTTATTGCGGCAGTGAATCATTTTTCTATGTGAAGTTTTAAGATAAAAAAGGGAAATAGGAGAGTTTTCTTATGCTAAAACTCCTTTTCACACTCCAGATGCTAGAACTCCTTGAAAGTAGAACATTAATGAAACTGCAGAGTCATTCTGAATAATCCTTCAGACAAATATTCTTTAAATTTTCTTTTCTAAAATGGGGAAAAGCTTTGCATATTAGCTTTGAAGTTAGGAAGACCTGAGTTCAAATCTTACTTTAAAAATTCACTAGCTGGGGGGTGGAGCCAAGATGGTAGATTAGAACAGCACTTAGTTAAATTTTTCTAACATCCTCCAAAACATTTAAAAATAATTCCTCAAATCAAATTCTGGACTGGCAGAGACAACAAAAGATCAGAGTGTGACATTCATTCCCCCCAAAATAGCATAGGAGGTCAGAAAGACAAATTGATGGAGAGGAGATTGGCCTGGAGCCCACACGGATGAAACTACCAAGAGTAGGTCATGCAGCTGACAATTACGGAAGTAGTTCTGGGAGTTCTCATACCAGAAATGGTACAGCAGAAATTCCTCGTTATGTCGTCCTGATTTCTGTGCTAGCATCAGAGACCAGACATTGTTTGGCTCATTGCTTATGTCTGTTTCTGAGTCATAGTTCAAGGGCAGAGAGGAACATTTTCCATCAAGAGGGAGTAGAAACCTTGAGGGGTAGCAACTCTTCTAGCCATAAGGCTTCAGGGTCCTATAGGAAGAGTATTATTTCTAGTCTCAAGAGAGCAGGGGCCCTGAGAAACAGATAGGAATTCCAAGGGATCAGGAATTCTTCCTGGGTAAGAACCTGAGTGCAGACGAAGAATTCTAGCATTACACCTCACACCCCCTATAATGTCACCTTGAAAGTACTGAAAACTTCAAAATTCCCAGAGTTCTGCAAACAGAAATGTGAAAAAGCTTGAAGCACAAGACAACCCAAACACTCAACCCCCATGCTGGGAACAGAGCTCAAAATAAGCAATAAGTTCTAAATAAATAACAGAGCAAAATGAGCAAACAACGATAAAAAGTTCTTCTGGTGACAGGTAAGATTAAGGCACAAACTCAGAAGACAATGAAATCAAAACAGATTTGAGGGAAAACTCCAAGAAAAAAAAGGAGCTGAACAGAAACTCAAAAATAATTCCTTGAAGAATTAAAAGTATTTAAATAAGATGAAAGAGGAAAAATTAGGTAGAGAAATAAATGCAAAGGAAGAAAATTATGAAAATGTAAAAAAACTTGGTAAAACAAAACAAAACCAAAAAAAAAAAAAAAACCCAAAACCAAAAAAACCCAAGGAAAATAACACCTTAAAAAACAAAATTGCCCTAATGGAAAGTGAGATACAACACTGGGGAAAATAATGTCTTAAAAAGCAGAATTGTCCACATGGGAAAAGATGTACAAAAATTCACTAAAGGAAATAATTCCTTAAAAATTAAATTTGGACAGATAGAAGCTAATGATTCCATGAGACACTAAGGAAACAATAAGACAAAGCCAAAAGAATTTTTAAAAATAGAAGAAAATATAAGATATTTCATTGTAAAAAAAATACTGACCTCAAAAAAGATGGTGGAGAGATAATTTTAGACTTATTGAACTATCTTAAAGCTATGAAAAAAGAGCCTCGTTATCATATTTTGAGAAATTATCAAGCAACATTGCCTTTATATCCTAGAACAATAGAAATTGAAAAAACCCACAAATCACGAGTTTGAAAGATCCCAAAATGAAAACTTTCAGGAATATCATAGCCAAATTCCTGAGCTTGTAGGATAAAGAGAAAATACTTTTATCAGTAAGAAAGAAACCATTGAAATACTATGGAGTCACAATCAAAATCACACAAGCTTTAACAGCCAACACAATAAAAGAGCGAAGGGCTAAAATATTATGGAAAGGCAAAAGAACTAGAATTACTACAAAGAATAATTTATCCAGCAAAACTAAGTACAGTCCTTTAAGGGAAAAAAATATGCTAATAAAATAGAGGCCTGTCAAGCTAATAAAATAGAAGCCTGACAAAAAGACAAGAGCTGAATAGAAAGTTTCACTTTCAAATATAAAACTCAAGAAATTCATAAAAAGTTAAACTTGAAAGGGAAATCATAGGGGATTTAATAAAGGTTAAACTGTTTGTGTTTCTATGTAGGAAGATGTTACATGTATCTTCTAATGATATTATCATTATTTGGTCATTTAGGAAAAGTATATCTAGTCAGAGGGCACAGAAGTGAGTCAATTATGTTGGATGATATTGAAAAAATAGGCAAGAAAGAGGGATGCCCTGGAAAAAGGAGTAAGAGAGGAATAATGAGGAAAATTATCTCACATAAAGAGGTGCATAAGGAAGAGCTTTTTACATTGAAAAGGTAAATATTAGGGATGGATTAGATAATGCTTGAACTTTACTCACATCTAAATCAGTTCAGAAAAAATATATATATATACAAGCTCAATTGGCAATAGACATCTATTTTACCCAATAGGAAGGTTAGGGGAATAAGAGAAAGTAGAAGTGATACAAAGCCAATAAAAAAGGGCAATGGTGAGAAATAAAACAGATTTTAGAAGAAAATTAGGAAGAGAGAGAGAGAGAGAGAGAGAGAAAGAGAGAGAGAGAGAGAGAGAATAAGGAGGGAGAGAGGAGGGAGGGAGGGAGGGAGAAGGAGAAAATTAATATAAGAAAACAGAATGGAAAAAATAGAATAGTAATCATAATTTTTGAATGGAGAGTATTCAAGGAAGATGGTAGAGTACAAGAAACACACTTGAAATAGAGACATGCACAGAATTAAAATAAGATGCTGGGGCAGAACTTATTATCCTTCAACTGAAATAAAAAGGAAAAGGCAGCAATCATGATGTCAGAGCAAAAGCAAAAAAAGGGATAAGTGGAGAAACTACATCTTGCTAAAATGAATCATAGACAATGAGGCAATATCAATAATATAAATGTATGCACTAAATAAGATAGCAACCAAATTTTTGAAGGAATATTTCAATGAATTATAGGCATAAACCTATACTAGTGAAGGACCTCAACTTTCTCCTATTAGAGCTAGATAACCCTAACCATAAAATAAAAGAAAAAAGTTAAGGACATGAATAGAATCTTAGAAAAGTTAGATAGGATAGATTTTTGGAGAAAATAAGTTGGGAATAGAAAGAAGTATATATCTTTTTTCCCCCCAGCTATATACAACACTTGCACTATTGATGGATTGTGAAATAGTCCAATCATTCTGCAGAACAATTTGGAACTATGTCCAAAGAGCTGTAAAACTATTTATATTCTTTCATTCAGCACTACTACAAATAGGTCTGTACAAAGAAAATGAAAAAGGACCTATTTGTACAAAAATAGTTATAGCAGCCCTTTATATGATGGCAAAACCTTTGAAATCAAGGAGATGCTTGTCAACTGGGGAATGGCTAAAGAAGTGATTTTATGATTGTGAATGAAATCTGATTTTGCTGTAAAAATAATGTAATAATAGCAAAAAACCGGGAAGATGTGAGAAGTGATGCAAAGTGAAGTGAGCAGAATCAGGACAACGTGGTATACAATAACAATATTGTAAGGATGATCAACTATGAAAGGTTTAGCTCTTCTGATCAAGACATCTATCCAAAATGGTTCCAAAGGACCCATGATAAAACATTCCATCCTTCTCCAGAGATAGAGAGCTGAATCAAGATTGATGCATACTTTAAAAAATTATTTATTTTTATTGTTTTATTATTTTGTTTGTGTTTTCTTTTGCAACTTGGCTAATATGGAAAGATATTTTTCATGATCTCAACTGTATAAGCAAAATCAAATTGCTTGCCTTCTCAAAGAGAAAGAAGGCACAGGAGGAAGGGAGAAAATTTGGAACTCAACATTAAAAAAAAGATTGTTAAATTTTTTTACATGTAATTGGAAAATATTTAATAAAGCAAATAGAATTAATTTTTAAAAACCTCACTTGCTGTATGATCTTGGAAAATTCACTTATTTCCTTAAGTCTCAGTTTTCTCACCTATAAAAAGTAGATGATAAAATAATACCTTCATCGAAGGGTTTTTGGTAGATTCAAATGAGATCATATGCATAAAGCCCTTGGCAATCTTCATAGCAACATGTAAATGCATTATCTTATTTAGCAGCAGAAAGAAAAAATGAGATGAAGAAAAAAGAAATAGGAAGCATAAAGAAGAGAAATGTTTGGGGATGGGATGGAAATAGAGTTATAAAAAGAGAGTTTTGAGCCTATTTTTTCCTCTGGATAGAGCAATATCATTGACAGGTGTGTCCCCTCATTTTTTTGTTTACCTTCTGATTAGACCAAGTGTGGGCACTTCATTTGACTGGATAAGTCTAGGCCTGAATCTGGTCATGAGTCTTGCTGTTAGATGAGTTATTCCCCACATGGGCCTGAAGAATTGTATATAGGTTTCTTGTTTAAAATTTGATTCTTATGTTTTAGACTCAAATCTGGAGTCCAGATTTTTGATAGCATCTCTGATATTTCCAGTTGGTTTCAATCTATGTTTTCTGGTTTTGGACCCTGCCTATAGACCAAGAATATTCATATCTTATCCCCCCTGGAAGAGGAATACAAAGAGAAATTTTGGATCTTAGATCAAATCAAGAAATCATTTGACTAATGATAGAAGTTTCAGGACCAGTGACAGTAATTTTCACTAATGATACGTTCTGAGAAATAAATATTTATTTTTCAGCCTTCTCCAAAAGCTTCAACAAATAATACTTTTAATGTATTCAGTCCACTTTTGTGAAAGAACAATTCTCTTATTCTGCTGTCTGAATCCTAGTATCCTGACTCCCCTCTGCATTTTAAGAAGAAACATAAAATGTTTTTGTATGAATTAAGACTTCTCAGCTGGCAAGGAATTTTCTTGATAGTGATTTTAGGTTCAGTGTGTTCATCAGGAAACTACCTTGATCATATTAAACATATCCTTACTGAAGGAATCCAGTAGACCACAAAAAATTTTTCCATGTCCCTCAAAAGTTTTGCCATCTGTGATTCTATTCTCTACCTTAGAAGTAAACATGTATATCACATTTATGACATTATGTTCTATCTCCTAGAAGTCTCTTAGGATTAACATCTAGGCATGCTTTTAGATGGAAGACCCATGCTCCAGGTAAAAAAGCTTCTGGGGGTGAATATGATAGAGGAGCATTTATGATTGTGTGATTGACAGAGAAGGCTGAGATCAGGCGTTTCAAAATGGATGAGCTGGAATTCAGGAGGTGAAACTGGGAAAATGGTAATTTGCTATATATGTAGATGTATTGATTGACATCAATTTTTCTGATGAAAGCTTGTGTATATAAGTGTGCCTTTATAAGTACAAGAAAAACATGAAATAAGGAGATAAAGGAAGGACAATTTTGAAAATACTTCAGGAAAGCTATCACCCCCTCACCTCCCCCAGGTCTTCTCTTCTTTAGTTTAAATGCTCCTAATTCCTTCTGTTGATTCTTGCATGGCAAAAAAGTCACTTTCTCTGGTGATCTCAAGCTTGCCAATTTTTCACCTATAATATGTTTTGCAGAACTGGATGAAATCCTCTGTGTATGGTTTGGTCAGGATAAAGCCCACCACATTTTTTTTACTTCTTTTGCTCTGGATTCTATAATAGTCTAAGTTTTCATCAGCTTTTTTTTTTCTTTTTGGGCTATTACATCAGAGAAGAGACTCATACTGAAGCTTGTAATCAATGAGAATTCTTTATTTTTTTGTTATGTGAAAGGCTTTTTAATCATACTTTCCTTATTCTATATATGCCCATGTTTTTCAAGTTAAATATGGTATTTTGCATTAAATTTAATCAAATTGTCAAATTTTATCTGGGTAACTTAAGTCTAACATTCTATTTTATTAAGGACTCTTTGGATCCTAAATCTGTTATTCTAGTGTATTTCCCATCCTTTCAAGCTTGATATTATAAACAAATTTGATAAGTGTGCCAGTCTATAGATGTCTTCATTCATATCACCATGAATAAAGTCCATTCTAATAAAGTCTTTTTAGCATTCCACTTCAAAATGCAAGAATCTAAGTTACATAGTGAGTAGTGTGCTGGATTTAGAATCCAAAAAGAAAGATGAGTTCAAATCCTGCCTCATAAAATTATTAGCTGTGTGATCCTAGGCAAGTCATCAAACCTCTATTAACTTCAATTTCCTCATCTATACAATGGGGATAACAAGAGCACTTAACTCATGGTTGTTGTGAAAATCAAACGACATATGTAAAGTACCTTAAAGCACTATATAAATGCTATTTTGTCTATGTTGACTGGGTTTATTACATATTTTATTTGACCTCTAAAGACAGAACAAACTATTTATGGAATGCTGTACCAAATATAATTGTCCAATCCTGTATCTAACACATTTTCTTACATCATTCTTTATGTATGATAGATAATATGGTTACATAATATTAGACTGTAATATGACAAAAACCTCAAAAGAGAATTTGATTTAGACTTCCTTCAACCCAACACTTAAGCCATCTAAGAGATTTCCCTATTTCTCCTAATTTTAGGTATTTTCAGGGATGGAGAGATACTAACATGTCTTTGTTTAAACCATTCCATTTTTAAAATTATATTTATGAGACCTAAGGAAGAGGTCATCCTATTTAACCCTTTATTTTATGGTTGAAGTGACTGGACTACGATATCTTTTTTGGATGTACCTCCATTTCTTATTAAAAATTAAAGTCCTTTTCTTTTACTTCATAGAGTAAGTGAAAAATCTGTCAGTGTCATTTTCATGACAATATTTCATACATGGTATAGGACTGCTTGCCATCTGGGGGAGGGGATAGAGGGAGAGAGGGGAAAAATTGGAACAGAAGTGAGTACAAGGGATAATGTTGTAAAAAAGTACCCTGGCATGGGTTCTGTCAATAAAAAGTTATTAAAAAATATTTCATACATGGGAAGATAGTTAAGTTGACTCCCCCTTGCTCAGCTTTCACTTCTCCAGGCAAAAAATAAATTCAATTCCTTAAACTTGCTTCTGGGATCCTATTTTTTCCTTCTATATAATCATATTTGTTACTTTTTCCAGGACTTTCTTCTGTTTCTATAACTTAGAGTCTATCACTATAGAGCATACCTTTCTAAATCTTTATAAAGTTTATCCCTTACTAGCCAACCTAGTGATGAACTTCTCCAAACTTAGCCAGGCAGGTTCTTAGATGGATAGCTATACTATCTGTGACTAGAATCATACTCAAAGCTTATTCATGCTGGAATAAACATACTTGTGTTCCATAGACTTTGAAAAGTGAGGAAAAGTTCCATTTTAGGATGAGATTTCAGAAGGGGACTTTAATAAAGATCCAAATTGTTTCTGCTTATTCTGAAAAGATGGCAATCTCCAACTTGAAGAATATTCAGTAGTATGCTACTGTTCATTTGAACAGAAAGCCATGCTGTTAGGCTTTCCTATATTACACAGATATATGATGGACTTATATGGCTTCAGTATGGGAAACTGGCACAATCTCTTCACCCATATAATTTGTTTCCCATCTGTGGTAGAGTAGCTAAGTCCCATGGAGCAGCTTGAGACTATTGTGAGTAAAAGTCAGAGGCAAGCTTTGAAATCTGGTCTTTTTGACTTCAATCTCATACATTTTATTGATGTCTTACATTCAGTTTATGATCTATTTTCATGACCAGTCATGTGTACTTGTGTCAAACCTACCAGTTTCTTTTATGTAGCTTGTTTTTATTTCCTAATCATATCACTTTTAATTTTTTCCTACTAAATGTGTTCTTATTCATTCATTCATCCATTTATTTATTGGTGAGGCAATTGGAGTTAAGTGACTTGCTAGAATCACACAGCTAATAAGTGTTAAGTGCCTGAGTCTGAATTTGCACTCAGGTTCTCTTGACTTCAGAGCTGGTAGGAGTTCCTCGTTAAGTGAGATCCCTTAGACTAGTCAAATTATAGATAGAGTAGTATAATGTTCTCTTGTTCAGTTTTCTTGGAGTCTCTGGGAGCAGCCTTTGTTTCAGTTCAGAAATCACCAGAAGAGTAGGCAGGGGTTAAAGTCCAAATTCTTTATTATCTCTTTCAAAGTCTTGTTTCCTTTCCTGAGGCCTGATTAGCTTTCTTAGAGGCCTCTCTCTCTCCTTGGTTCCAAGAGCTTAATCTCCTGCCCTGTCTTCTCTGCCCTCTGTGAGCTTCTTGGAATGAATCCTGGCTAAGGCTCCTAGCTTATATGCTCTACATTGAATATAAACCAATCATTATATCACTAGGAAACCATTATTTATTGTAAGATTAAATCAATCATACTGAACCGTGCTAAACTAGATAACCATTGATTGTCTCTATCAATTCCACTGACTTAGTACCTTGTTTCAAGTTCAGGGCTCTGGCCCATAACAGAGTAGAATGCCAAAATTCCATTGCCTTACTTAGAATCATCAGTAGACTTCAGTGAGAAAGAACTCTAGTTCTCAAGAATTCAAGTAACTAGATGTGTGCTTCTCCAGTTCAGTGATGAATTATTTCATTGATGTATTGAATTTTCTCCCTAAAGTAGATCACAGCTCTTCTATAATTAGTAGCCTGATTTTGGGAGTTGCCATGACCAAAAAATTCATTTCTCTATAATCAACCTGATGATGATACCCAAATTAATTAGGCTGGTCCTCAAGAAAAAAATAAATCTCTACTCATTGCTGGGCCCATACTTAGAGTCTTGCAAGTTTCATTGAATTTTACAGAGTTTGTGCTTGGCTAGCATAGCCTTTGAAAAGCTAAGGAGGACCTAATGGCACTGTGAGGGATTAAAATAAGTCTTGTATACATATATCTGTATACCCCAAAATACAAAATAATTATAGGCTTTTAAATATTGATTAAGATTGCCTTTGGAGTGTTTGTTCTACTGATGAACAATCTATTTTCATAGAACTATCAAATCTATTATCTAGCCCTAATGTCTCTTCTTAGCTCCAATTCCACAATACTAGACTTCATATTGAACATATCAATCTGCATCTTCTAAAATCGCTGTTTCTTAAGTTTTTTTATACTTGTGACCCTTTTTTGTCTGAGAAATTTTTATGGGATGTTGGTTATATAGGCATGTAAAATAGTTATACAAATTAAATATTTACTGATTATAAATCATAATTCTGTTTACCCTCATATTCAGTTACAAGACCCCATAGAGGGTTGTGACCCATAGTTTAAGAAGCTGGGCTGTAAATATTCCAATCTCAACATATCCAAAATAGATACTCATTGTTTTCATTCCACAAACCACTCCTTTCATATACTTCCATATTTCTGTCAAGGATATTGTCAATTTCTCCATCATCTTTGAAATGACCCTTGACTCCTCATTCCTTTTTTTTCCATGTATTGAATCAGTTTCTGAGTTTTGTTGGTTTTGTTTCCATGGCATCCCCCACTTTTATAACCTTGTGGTTCATTCACTTGAGACTACCTTGGGTGAAGTTCTCATTATCTTTCACTTTGATCTTCTAATAGATCTTCTGCATGATCTTCTAATAGAATTTCTCAATTGAGATTTCTTCTCTCTTCAATCCAACCTTCACACAATTGTCATACTGATCTTCTCAATGCACTGTTCTGACAGTATGACTTTCCTACTCAATGCCACGACTTGAGCAATGAGTATAAAAATCCTAGTGGCTCCCTATTACACTTAATGAGGTGGACACCTTTGCACAGTTCTATCTAACTTAAATCCAGTTCATGAGCAGGTCAATACATAATCCTTGTGATACTATTGTTCCTCTCTGAGAATGAAGGATATGCAATGATACCAATTCTTCTGTTTATCCTTTAAAACTTTCATGATTTGGTTCTCTTCTATCTTTCCTGTTTTACTTCAAATTATTCTTTCATGAACTAAAAATCCTGTTCTAACTGGTCATCTGACAGCTTCTTGCAGAAAGCATCCCATCTCATTCTTTTGAACCAATCATTTCCCATTACCTGGAATGGGAAATAAACCTAGAAACAAATAATAAATTCATTTAATAGAATTTCCCATTACCTACTCGTCACTGTTCTTAAAATTCCTACTTTCCTTTAAAGATCAACTCAGACTTTTGTGATTCCCAATAGTGCCTCCCTTTGTACTTATTCTGCTTATAGTTATAGATATAGATGTTTTCTCTTCTGGTAAAAGATAAATATCTTGCTTATACCTGGTATGCAGAAGATAAATGCAAATGATGATTGATTAACTGAGTCATAGATTCTTAATGTTGTAAGGCACCTTCAAGCAATTTAGTCTAACTTCTGCCTAGAGCAAGAAACACTTTTCAAAGTATCAACTACAAGGATTAATATTAACCAAGTGCAGGAGAAAGAGAATTAAATTTGGAATCAGAGAAATGGAGACATAATTCCAGCTGTACTAATTACAATCAATCCTCTGGTAAGTAACTATTTCTCTTGATCTCAGTTTCTTTATCGACAACATTAGGGGGCTAGAGTAGATGATCTCAAGGTCTCTTCTAGTTTTAAATACATGAATACACCATGACCTTTCAAACACTCCTATGTTGTAGATAGCATCTTTTAAACTTAACGATAATATCACATGGGAGGGAAGAAAAAGTCTTTATGAGGTCAAAGAGATTGTATCTATTGTTGTCCCTTTGTTCATCATGGCCTGTCATTCTATTGTAGCAGATTGACATGATTTGCTTAACCGAGTCAAGCTGTTTCATTCTGTATCTAGTAATTTGGACATTTTGATTCTTAGATGTTTGTGCTTTTAATCTTCCTAAAATCTGAGTTTCTCAAGGCAAGAGAAACCAACTTCAGGCATCAGGTGCTGAACCAATTTATAAGCCTTTAATAACCTTAGAAGTCTGTACTGTGCCTTAGGTAGGAAGAGACTAGTTCATCTTAAATATAGAATTCTACAGTGTCTAAAGCCCTTTGAGATACAAAGTACAAATATTGCAAAATTACAGCAAGTTCAGAGCTTGAAGGGGACTTCTGGGGCCACCTAGTTTATCTTGTACCTGAATAAAACACTCCTATGTAATATAACCAACATGTGGTTAGTCATTTAGCTTTTGCTAGTTAGTAAAGGAACTGTTGCCCTCTAAAGAAATGAATTCCAGTAATGGACAGTTCTAATTATATGAAATTTTTCTTTATATCATGTCTAAGTTTGTTTTGAAACCCATTCCTACATAGAAAAATGGGGTGGTGTGTTAAATTAATCAATCAAAAATCATTTATTAATCACGTACTATGTCTGAGATCCTGTCAAGAAAAATAAATTGAATCTCTTTTCCAGTCCTTGAAATATTTGAAGATTATCCCATATTTCCAAGTCTGTTTTTCTCCATGACAAAATAAACATCATTAGTTTTTTTTCTTTTTGTCTATTTAACCAGCTCTCATATGGCATGATCTCAACACCTTTCATCAGAAAAGGGCAGATAAGTGGCTCAGAGAAGAAGATTTGGAATCATGGAAACCAGAGTTCAATCTAATCTCTAATATTTCTTAGCCGCATAGTCTTGGGCAAGTCCTTTAACTTTTTTCTGCCTGTTTCCTCAACTGAAAATGGGAATAATAATATGATCTGCTTCACAGGGTTTTACGGTTTAAATAAGACAATATTTGTAAAGTATCGGGCAAATAGTAAGCGCTTAACAAATGCTTGTTCTCCCTCTCGGTTTCCATACTGGTTGTTCTCCTCTAATTGCTCTATGACTAATGACTGTCTTTAAAATATAGTATCTAGTACAGACCACAATATAGAAGATATAGTCTGATCAGATGTAACTGCCCAGGTGTCTATGTAGTTTGAGTAAAGATGAAAAGTCCAAAGTACAGTATAAGGAAGCAAAAAGCCCATTTAGTCAGAATAAGAAGTGAGAAATTAAAGGAATGGGTAGTCTGGGGAGAATGGACACAGGTTGGGTCCCATTGAGATCTGGTAAGCAACAAACCCAATAAGGTTCAATAGATTTTTATATAGGTCAAACAGAATAAGAGAATGGGAAGAGTGAGCAACAAGTTTGGCGTTGGAAACTAATGCTAATATATCCTGGGGGGCTGTGGTGAAGTTTCAGGGAACTGGTGGTTAGTTAATATTCAAGCTCCCTGCCAGCAGTAAAAGGAGTTTTCAAGTTACCAGAGGCCTTCTTTTGATGGGGTTACTCAGGGGATTTCAGCCTCTCCACAGGCTTCTTTGTTTAGTAGGACAGGTAGGCTACTGAAGTTATTACACTAGGACAGAGTACTACCATTAGCCTCATTTAAAGAAAAGAAAACTGAATTTCACAAAAGTTAAATTATTTTCCCACAGTTGTATGGTTAATGAGTAGGATCACAGGATTTTTTTGAGCTTAAGTGTCTTTGAGACAATCTAATTCAACTTCCTCTTTTTTTTTTTTTTAGATGAAGAAAATAAGCCCAGAAAAATAAATAATTTGCCCAAGAACACACATCTAATAAGTATTTAAGCTAAAATTTGAAACCAGACTGCCTGACTTTTCAAATACTAAGTCATTCAGAGAATCAACAAATATTTATTACTATATGCCAGGCATTGGGATATACTTTACACTATTGCACATTGCCTTTTGATTTTCCCCATGTAGTAATGTTGCTTTTTCTTACCTTAACAAAAACCACATATATCCATACATATGTATATACACACACACATACATAAAATACATGTACATACATGCATATATACAAAACCAAGACTAAGTAGAACAATAATAAATTCATTTAATAAGAGTACCAAATAATAAATTCATTTATAAGAGTACCAGAATCACAGAATAAGATCTCTCAAATGATAGCTGGAAGGGACATTGATAGCCATCTACTCCAACTAATTCATTAAAGGAATGTCCTCTGTAGCATGATCTGTGATCTTTTGTTTGACCATCTCCCACCCATCCTTCATAGCAATCCATTTTAAAGACTAGTCTCAAATACTTTGATAGCTCTCATGTCTCCTCCCCTCCATCCACCAACCCAGTCTTCTCTTTTCCAGGCTAAACAACCTAAGTTTCTTGAACAGATACTCATATGACCTGGGCTCAAAGTCCTTCATTATGTTAATTGTTTTACTTTGGATGTTCTCCAATTTATCAATGTCTTTCTCAAACAATGGTGCTCAGAACCGAATACAATTTCTTCCAGTTGAAGTTTGACAAAGGCTAAGGAAACTAAGACTATATCACCTCCATGGATAGCTAGGTAATGCATTGATTAGAGTGCTAACCCCTGGAAGATGAGTTCAAACCTGACCTCAGATATTTAGTAGCTCTGTGACCTAGGAAAAAAATCGCAACCCATTTCTGACTCAGTTTTCTCATCTATAATAAAGGAATAATAATACTATCTGCTTCCCAGGGTTGTAAGGATAAAATGAGATGATATTTATATAACCGTTAGCACAGTGCCTATCACATAGTAGGCATATATAAATGTTATCTATACATTTATCATTATTATTTCATATTAATATTTCATATGATTATTGTTGGAACATCACATTACTGACTCATTTTCAGTTTTGTTGTTTCTATTGTTCAGTCATTTCAGTCATGTCCAACTCCCCGTGATCTCATTTGTTTTTTTTGTTTTTTTTTGTCCAAAGATACTATAATAGTTTGCCACTTTCTCCTCGAGTTCATTTTACAGATGGGAAAATTGAAGTAAATAGGATCAAGCAACTTGCACAGAGTCACACAGTTATTGGTATTTTTATCTTTAATTTTTAACTTGTAGTCCACTAAAACCCCTAGATCTTTTTTTAAAGAACAACTCCTGTCTAACTATAACACCCCCAGTTTTTGCTCATGTTATTTTTTCTGTATCTAAATGCAATACTCTACATTTATCCCTATTGAATTTCTTCTCATTAGATTTAACCCAATGCCCTAGATTAGTACTCAATCCATAGTGAAATGCTTGCTGTTTGGAAAAACAAAATTGGTAATGTCTATGGATGATAAATTCTTTTAGATCAGGAATTTTGTTTATACATTTGTATTCCCCACCCCTCTCTTTCCAAGGTATTACCATAGTTCTTTGTATATAGTAGATACTCAATAAATATCCATTGAGTTAATCAAGTAGATGGAAAAAACAAAGATTTTTGTTGGTGGGGACAGGAAGAATTGTAAAATCCAGTCCCACAGTAGGAAAATCCAGTCATTCCATTTGTGAGTGCTAAAAATGCATTTTTTTCTCCAAAGCAGAGAATAGTTGTTTACATTACAGGGGATTGTTCAGTCTGTACCAAAGCGCTTGTTAAGGGCAACAGACAGGTTTGCTGCTTGAACGTGCACTTCGAATTAGATGAATGGCAAAATTATGAAGCAATCAAACTGCAAAGCTTTTAGCAGCCTACAGTACATTGCCCTTTTTAGCTACCCCTAGGCCTGTTAGCATAAAAGAGGCCATAAAGATAAAGCATCCAATATTATCCAAGTCCCTAGGTTCAGCAAATATGTGCAGCAGGGATTTTATGGCATGTATACTGCACATTCAGTGTAACCACTTTTCCCAATCATTGTCCCCCTCATGTTCAGAGCTGGCCCATTTATACCTCTCTACAAAAGGACGAAACTGTAAGGATCCATATGGAGTAAGAAATATAAGAGGACAACTGGTATAGTCCAATTTTTTTGTGCTGACAGCCCTCAACATCAGTGTGACAGAGGGAAGAGATAAAGATTCTACTTGGATGCAAAAGTAGAAGATGATAAGGGCTTTTCAACATGAAGCTACTTTTAAAATTCTTTAGTCAGATATTTAATGTGCTAGAAGGATAGAACAGAGGTGGAAGATGGCTGATAAAACTAGGTCCCTTTTTCTATATAGCAGGGCTTAAATTTTTTCTACTTGTGACCCCTTTTTCCCAAGAAATTTTTATATAATCTTGGGTATATAGGTATACAAATTAAACATTTACTGATAATACATTATAAATCGATTTTAAAACAATTCTTTGGTCACATAATTTTACCATTATGATGAATTTGTTTAGTTTTTACATAAAGAATTAATCTTGGCAGAATGTTTGATGCCTTTTATTCTTGCCAAATTTTTCATAACCCCCAAATTCAGTTATAGGTCCCTCTATGGGGTCGTGAGCCACAGTTTAAGAAGGGATGTTGAGGGGAGGGATTAGAATACCTAAAGGGAAAATGAACATCTGTGAGCAGAACTCCTGCACCAAAGAAGTTCTACCAAGCTCTGTGTTTCTTCTTACCCTACAATGGTGCATTTGAAAGAAGCACTTGATCTTTCTGTCTCCCTCAGTATCAAAAACCACACAGCCCTTAACATTTATGGGCCATCTACTGTTTAGCTTATATTCAGATAGAGTCTATTTGCTAGAATTAATTGTGTTGTGATTTCATTTTCCTAAGGTAGACAGTGGTAAGAATACAAACAATGGCAGTAAAAGGTACTAAACATGTTCTTCCACTTTTATGTATGAGTGAATATAATACAAACTAATTTGTTTTTTGTATTTTCACACACAAAAAAAACCCTTTTTGGATAAACTGAGTATCTTTAAGTGCTTATACCTTGAAATACTGGACCTTTCTATCACAAAAGTGCATTGTATGTACATTATATATTTAGTATTTGAGATAATGAAGTAGGATGTGGCTAACGATGCACAAATATTCTAGGTAAACTCCCTACCAGGTAGCAAGATAATTTCAGAATCTCCTTAAAGAAAGTGAAATGATCTTTAGTCTCATTCTACTCTAATTCAAGTAATGTTCTTAATACTCTTATCAAACTTGGAACTAGGTATAATTATCAGATAGATAAATTTTGTGGGATAGTGTACAAGGTAATATAGAAATGTCTTATCTTTGGCATTTATTAATTATGTGAAAGAAACTACTTAATATTTTTGGATTGTATTTCTCATCTGTGAAATAAAAGGAACTATTAAAATAAGGTTATTTCCAAGTTTCCTTTTGTTTTACATTATTTCATTCCATATACAGTTATTAAATGCCTAATCAGTGCAGATATGTATAGCCTTAGGCTTTGGGAAAATACATTTGTACTAGAAAAGTGTACACATGTCTTATAGAGTGTAAGAATATGGAGGACAGGTGTTATGATTTTTTGCATGGATATGTATGCCATGGCAGAGAATAACGTAGACCAGCTTTTCTTTTTCCAATGTGAGCATATATGGGGGTGAAGGATATTTTATAATATTTATTAATAATAATAGTAAAGCACTTATAAACTGTTGCCAAATCTTGTATCCATAAAGGTTCCATTTGGTTGCAGTAGCACATTGCATTGTTAACAACTGAACATGTAATATCTCCCCCAGATGAACTGAAATTCTGCGTCTACATGTTGCCAGAATATGCAGACGAAAAGTGAATAGTTCAGTCAATCATCCAGATGTTTGGTCTACATAATGGCAAACATCAGGATATTCAGTAACATATGTTTTTGTGTGTGGTTCCTGTCTCCCCTCACTCCTCCATATTCTATTTTCTCTACCTCATAAGTCTGTATTTTGAACCATCTGGATAAGGGACCACTCTATCCATAATTTGGCATTGGTTAGACCTAGTTAAAGACCAGGAGAGTCCTGTATTAAGAATGGAAGAAAAAGAATAAGGCCCTCCTTTTTCATAATGGATATCCTCCTCTGGGGGGTACTCTGGAATTTAACTATGCTTGTTGGCTCCCAGGTACTATTTGTTGAAACTCTGTGTAATTTTTCATGAAAAGGGAAAGAAAAAAACCAATCAGCTATTTTTAGAAGCCTTTAAAAATATATGAAAGGCCACTTAAAGTAAACTCGCCCAGCCAGGAAGACGACATGTGAACTTTCCAAATCTGTCCACTAAAGTAGGAATTTGAAAGCCTACCACAAATTACTTTTCACTTCAACCAACTTGTGTATTACGATCCCTGGGCTGTATTCCACTCTCCTATTACTTACACATGAGTTCAGTTACCATGTATTTTAATTACATGTGTAGGGTAAGTTTTATGTTCGTTTCTCTGACTTCTCATAAACTTCACAGAGATCACCAGAAACCATATTGTTCTTTAAATAACCTTCTACTTCTATCCCTGCAGTGATACCAAATGACATGAGTATGACCCACCACTGGCTTGTATTAAGTGTATTAATGTCCTGGCACAACCTACTTCCAAATCCAGAGCATTTTGACTTAAAGCTGTCTCTGGGCTGAGTTTAGAGTCCTGCCCTTCTCATTTTCTCCAACCCCGCACTACATTTCTCTCATTTCCCCCCTCTTTTCTCTCCATATATCATGGATACAAGCTCAGGAACATGTTTGAGCAGGATTTGAGGATTTTCCTTTGAACTTCCAAGTTCCCAGTGTTTGTGTCAAAGTCAAACGGGGAAGAGGTATCATTTTTGGCACTATAAACTTTATACGCTAACTGTATTAATAAAAAGTTCTCCCACATATTTCCCATCTCTCCTTCTCCCAATAGGGAGTATCTTTTCATTTGGATTTGTCCTTTTGTACCCAGTTCTTATGCCTAATTGGGAGAGCACAAGTCTTGATTGTTGTGTTAATGCACGAACTGTGATGTGAATAGAGTTGGGGAATTACTATATAGCAACCATGACTTTCTGGTAAGATCCCTTAGAGAAGTCTTTAAAGGTTACACTGTGACAATTACCCTTTCTCCCCTTTTTGCTCAAGATTATTTGACTGGACTGGGGAAAAACATAAATCAGCTTTTGGCTACATAATAAATGCCCAAGCCTTCCTCCCTTTCCTTTAGAAACATAGCAGAAAAAAATTCATCTCTCTAGCAGATTGTTGATAAATCAGACACTAATAATAATATTTCGGGTGACACAGTTGTAAAATATGAGTACTGAATCTTTCCTTCCTGAAATTGCACTAATTGTAACATAATTCACCAACACCAATGTTTTCTTAAACTTCACATAAACACACTAGCTCAAAGGATGTTTTAATAAAGGAGGGCAATCACTTGTCGGTATTTTTCTAGAAAGCAAGGATTATTGACCCAGCTGAGTGTTGTCCATGAGTGGGGACTAGAGTTCAAAATGGCTTGATCCTGATATGTGACTCTGATTCAGTATTGATGTTTGGGAAGGTGATGAAAATGTGTCATCTAACACTTTGGTTGTTATTTGTGCTTATTATATTCCATTTTTACCCTGAATTCCCTTGGATTATAAACTCCATGAAGGTAGAGACTGATTCTTACAAAAAAACTTTGCCTTAAACATAGCAAAAAATTTATATTTAGCAGGTATTTAATTAATGTATTTTGATATATATATGTCTCAGATTATCTTCAATTACCTGAGGTATAATTAGGGAAAGATTGGGTCTACAACAGTTAAATGACTTCCTCTCAGTAGGACATGAAGACATGAAAAAAGAAGGAATGAAAAAAGGAGAACATATTCAAACAATACATTTTAAGAAGGTTACATGGTGAATATATTGTTGGATTTGTAGTCAGGAAGTCCTGAGTTTGAATCTTACCAGAGACCCTTATAAACTGTGGAGAGGCAAGTTATGGAGAGGCAAATTACTTAACCTTTGTTTCTTATTTAACCTCTTATTTCCCTAACTGTTAAATGAAGAGGTTGAACTTGATGGCCTTCAAGATCCCTTCTAACTTTAATCTATTATCCTATAATGTGAGATGTTATGATACTATTGTTCTTCATAATTTCAAATAGCTACTGTGGCTATTCCTACCACTTTTCATATTGAGTTGCTTGGTTGTATGGGTGTCCTGGATGGTAAATCTGAAGAGCCATATGAATTCTTCAGCCCTTAATAGTATTTCTTATTAAAGAGGCTCCTTTAAGAGGGAGGAATTCAGCATGAAAACAGATGTTTTTAAATTCATGCATTCTAAAATGATATTAAAAAAAATAAAGTCCACAGTTCAATGTCAGGAAAACTGAAGTTGGTGGTTCTGATGAAAAACACTTGGATATTTCTCTTATGGTTTATGATGGCAACAAAACCCTTGATGACGCCCTGGGATGAGTTGAGTTATGGCCCCTGGTTAAATGGCTGCTTATCTAGTTTTGTTCTCATATATTTGCTGAAAAGTCTCAGTTAAATGAGCATGAAAGTTTCCAGGTATGCATGTAAGGTATGTAAGATTACCCACTGTTCTGAGATCCATAGTCAGAAGACCATATGTGCAACAGAAAATGGACTCCTAGTGTCCTTGTGCTGGAAAGTCTAAATCAGAACCTACGATTTTGCTTTATGATGTTTTCCCCCCATGTGGTTGCATGACTTTCTTACATTTCATTTGGTTGCTAAAATTATCCTTGATGTTGCCAGAGAGCCATAGAGGTAAGGTGGTAATAGAAAATAATGGAATCCAGTCTCCAAATATTTCCTTAGGACTAGTATGATTGATATGAATTATAGAACTGAGAACACTATACTTAGAGAGAACTTCCAGTTCATCCAGTATAATCTCTCATTTTTTAAATGAGGAAACTGGAGAACTTAAATGATGGGGCCAAAGTCTCATAGCTAGTTGAGCTTTTGGGAAGTTTAAAAGAATGCACAAGGAATATCATTTATTTCAGTGTTTATTAATTAATCAGTGTTAATTCAGTCCAACATGCATTAAGAACCTATGGTGTGCAAGATTTTAACTAATATTTGACTCAGGTACAAAACAAGCCAACTCATTTTATGGAGGGCTACATAAAAATAGAATGGGACCTTGGAAATGGAAATAAAACAAATGATTGGAGCTGATTTGTTTTTATGATTTAAATTCCTCCCAGACAAAAATGTTTCACGAATACCTCTAGCACCTTAAAGTCTTTCTTATAGCATGCCATTCTTTTGTAACTTCACATTTTCTTTAGTACTTTTAAAAAAGATAGGCTTTATTATTAGCTAGAACAGCTTAATGATTTTAGTATATCAGCAGCAAATAAAACCTTTTTACATTTCTGATGAGGAAATGAAGGCCCAAGATCATGTGAAACATTAGGAGCACAATTGTTTAGGCTCCCCATCTCCATTGCTTATTGTACTAGACCAAAAGTTTCTTGAGGGAAGTGACTATATTTTAATTTCTTTCTAACCACAGACCACCTAAGATAGTGCCTTATTCCTGATAGATGCTCAATGACTTAGTTGAACTAAGTTTGAGTGAAACAAAAGTTTGAATTAACTTTTACTCAGAAGATATGGGGAAGCCACTAAAGAGATTCAAGGAAATCCATGAAAGATATGGGAATAAAAGATATTTGGAACCTTAGGCCACTGATGCAGATATTGAGAAAGCAGAGATATCATTCAATTTAATTCAAATCACCATAGATTTAGGGAGTGGATATTAAGTGTCAAGTGCGGGTAGGTTCTGGGAATAAAAATGCAAAAAAGAAAAAGGAAAAAAAAAAACAGTCTCTGCCCTTAATGAGTTTACATTTATCTGGAGGAAATCTATATGTACACAGATCAAAACAGATAGACAGAAAAATACAGATCACACACTAAATAATTTCAGTAGAGAATATTCATAATGAAAGATCAGGAAAGGCAGATATTCTGTAGGAGGTAGCTTCAATAACTAGAGACCAAAGAAGGGTTGCTTTTTTGGGGAAAATCTATTTTGAGGTCAATGTGTATTCCTTTTGTGCCTTTCAAAAGAAACGTTGCACACACATATACAAAAAGAGACATAGAAATGTACAGATAGTAAGTGGGCACAAGTTGACAGGCATAATCTGGGAGTCATTAGCACATTGATGGTGATGAAATTCTTGGATACTTAGAAATAAATAAGGTTGCCCCCAAAGAATATAAAGATTGATGAGAGAGAGAGAAAAAGTTATATAAGTATAATTGTTTCATGCTGGCTTCAGCATGTGGCCCAATTTCATATAAAAAAATTTCCATCTGCCCTCTTCCAAATAGTCACATAAGATGTCTACACTATAAACCCCAAGATGGTTTGAGAATGAAAGACAAACAAACTAGGATTAGAAATTCAGGGAGCATGAGTCTGTCTTCCAAATACTCTAATTG
This sequence comes from Sarcophilus harrisii, assembly GCF_902635505.1. NCBI lineage: Eukaryota > Metazoa > Chordata > Mammalia > Dasyuromorphia > Dasyuridae > Sarcophilus > Sarcophilus harrisii. The sequence continues at coordinate 107,082,723 of NC_045426.1, forward strand.
AGCCTGGACCAAAGTCACTAATGCAATTTTCATTACTAAATATGGGGGATGAAACTAACCACTTGAACCAGATGTTTATTGATGGCTTAGTCTTGAACAATTGGATCAATGTAAATATCATACAGATGCTCCCTAGGATAACATTCTGTAAAAGAATTGATGGATATGAAAGTAAATACATGTGGGAAGAAGACTAGAATACAATGGATAGAATACTAGGAGTGAGGAAGACCTGGTTTTAAATCATGCTTCAGACTCCTTAGTTGTATGACCCTAGACAAATCAATGAACCTCTCTGAGGCTATTTCCTCCCTTATAAAGTAGGATAATACTGTAAGATCTATCTCCAGTGTTGTTATAAGAAGCAAATGAGATTATGTAAGGGGAACATTTTGCAAACTTTAAAACATTTTGTGGGATTATAGGAGCATAGATTGAGAGATGGAAGGTACCTTAAAGATGATCCAGTCCCCTCTATCTATAGATGAGAAAACAGAAGCTTGGAAAGGTAAGATTACTTATATAGTCATCTGGATGGTAAGTACCAAAATCAGAATTTGAACCCATGACTTTGGACACCAAATCTAGCACTGTTTTGAAGCACCCATTTGAGACCATGGCTTTTAGTTTCAATCTATTATTATTGACATGTTAAGGACAAATGTTTACCTTAAATGAGATGTGTTTAGGTTAAAAAGAGGCATCTCTCTCCTGAACCCAAGCCATTTTTTACAAGTTACTCATTTTAGAATTACTCAACTTAGAATTAACCATTTTCGATGAGTGAAGAGTTTTCCAACAAATCATTTATATGAGAAAATATGATTTTTGTACTATTTTGATTATGAGTGTCAGAAGGGGGGAAACCTTGCCCCCCCATTTTGCTTTATTGTTGATTCTATTCCCTTATGTACAACAAATAAATAACCTCCCCAAATTAGCAATTTTTAGAATGACTGAATTTAAAAATTGAAAATTCTTAGATAAGACTATATTCAACATCCTAAAAAATTAAAAAGAATAATCATGAAAAAACTTATCAAAATTAGTTTCCTAAGATAAATAATGAAATAGCCATCCCAACAGTCATGTTAGCAATATGATTAGAAAAATAATTTCTACTCTGCTTTTGCTCCCCTTTAAAATTAGAATTTGGAGATTTTAGCTTCTGAGTCTAAAAGAATTTGGTTAAAAGGTGACAAAGAAATGGAATACTTGATGACTTCTCAGGGCACAGGTGGGCATATACAGCATGTGGTTAATAAATGGTTACTGACTGATAGAAACTTTAAATTACCTCTCATGTAAACCTAAATTTTTAATTTGTAAAGGAGGGCATGGAGACTCAAGTCAGATGAAAGTACTTTTCCAAGATCATGCAAATTGTTAGTCATAAAGTTAGGACTTGAACTCTCTGGTTGGTATTCTTTTCCACCACAACAAGCTAGTGGAAAGAAAAGTGGAGAGGTGGGGGTGGGGAGGGAGGAGAAGGAGGAGAATACAATCTGAAGAGCAGATCTGAAACAGATGCAAGTATACTAACAGATGTATAACAGTTTCAGAGCAACTAAATTAGAAAGGGCTAAGTCATTAACCCTGGAAATAGAAATTTATAAGTACTGACTGAACTTGACTTTAAGCCAACCACATCCTTCCATTGCTTAACACACAGTTTTACACATCCCAACACCCATACTCACAAGGCACACAAAGACACATACATACATCTCACCACAGCATAAATCCCTGTGAAAATCTAGGATTCTATATATGGAAGGGAAGTTTCTATCTAAAATTTCCTCTATTTCTAACAAAAGAGCATGGAATGATTGTTGGTTGGTTGATGGTTATCCTTTGTTTTCAAAGAGGAACAAAATGAAATCAATATGTTAGAGTCGAGTAACAGTGTGTCCAATTGTGGCTGATCAGACCAATACGAACTCAGAATGCTCTGCAACAAGTTCGACATAAATAGTCTCTATGACCATTTGGAGTAGACTCTCTAACTTTGCACATCTCATGTTCTTCTGAGCTAATTCAATTTTACTTTGCTCACAGAGCACAGCATCTTCTCTGGGCATGCCATGCTGGGAGGTCCTGTGACAGTATCTGCCATATCATAAATCACTTCTAAAGTTCTTAAGAGAGACCTTGAGAGTGTCCTTGTATCACTTTTTCTGACCACCTTGTGAGCTCTTGCCTTCCATAAAATAATCTTTCTTTAAAAATTCTCCATAAAATAATCTTTTTTTCCATCTCTACAAAATAATCTTTTTGGCAAGTGTACATTTGGCATTCAACAATGTGGCAAGCCCAGTGGGATTGTTCTCTCTGCAGTAGAGTTGGAATGCCTGACAATTTGGAATAATCACTAATTTGATGGAAGAAAAAAAATCTAAATTATTCATGATGAATAGATAATCCTCAGATAGGGTACTATCACAGGTGATTGATTTGTGCCAGAAATATAAAACCTATGTTTTGTTTTTTTAAAAAGGCACCATTGATCCATTCTCAATCTCCAATTACAATGACATTATTTTGGCTGTATCTAATGACTAAAGGAGGCTTGAACATGTTTGGTGATTGATGTTGCAGTAATAAGGTGGCTGTTCTATCCCTGTATCTTTGAGGAACTGTTTTCTCATTTCTTCCAAAATCCCACTAAAAGGGAGTCTTTGACTGTCTGACTAGAAGTACATGGGGGAAAGGAAGAGAGGAGAGGAAAAGAAGAAAGAAAACTATGAGATATGTGCTAAGAATTACGGTAGGTAATGGTGACAGAGACAAGTCAAGGCAAGGCAGTAGACATTTATTAAGCATTTGCTGTATACCAGGCATTACGTAATTTTTTGGAGTTACAAAGAAGAAAAAGATCTTTCATTCAGATAGGAGAGACAACACACAAACAACTAAATATATAAGTTTATTTATAGAGAAGTTAAAACAATTTGAAAGGTTAAGCCTTAGTAGCTGAGGGTAGGAGGGGCATGAATGTTCTGCTGAAGAAGATGAGAGTTGTGTTGAGTTTTGAAGGAAGTAAGAGGAACACTTGCAGAGTTGAAGAAGTTAAGCATTCCAGAATTGTGGGACAGCTAATCTAAAGACACATAAATAGTTAGATTAAAAAAATTGAAAATAGGACAGTGCTGGAATGTGGAATGTGTGGAAAAGAACAAAGTGTGAAAAAATTGAAAAAGTGGGAAAAGGCAAGAGTATGAATGCTAAACAAAGAAAATTATATTTTGATCCTATAGGTAAAAGGAAGCAATGAAAGATCATTGAGTTGTGGGTGAATGATGACATGATTTAACTCATCTGGTAGGAAAATCACATTAACAGCTGAATCTTCACTCATTTAAAATGATGTCAGGGGCATTGTGAGACTCAAATGAGATAATGGATGTAAGTACTTTGGAAACCTTAAAATGCTATAAAAATACATATTAATATTATTATTAATCTTCAGTTACTATGCCCCCATTCTGGTGAGAAATTATTTCTCTAAGCCTTCTACTATAGTTCCATTGAGATTAAACAATTTTTAAGAGCAAAAAGTAATATATTAGAGATTGTTTAACAACTGGGTTCTTTGAGAGATAGTGCAGAAGAAGAATGTATACATACTTTTCAGTTTAATCTGCATTATTAAAACTTTTAAAAGTTTAAACAGCCAACAAAACAATTCAAACACTAATTTGCAGCAACTATGTATTTATAGGTGTGAATGCTCACACTGAAAATTTAAAAATTGGTTCTGCAAGCTGGTTAGGACTGCCTCCAGCACTGATTTAAATGGTGACAGTTTTGAGGCACAGAGACTAGTTAGAAAGTCATTGCAATAGGCTAGATGATTAAAGGTTATGTGGGCCTGAACTAGATGTAGAAAAAGTTCCATATATGAGTTAGAAGCCACAAGAGTTGAGTGCACTGGATACATGGGGTGAATTAGAGAGAGGAATTGAAAATGACTCTAAGGACAATCTTGAGGGGAAAGATGATGTATTCTATTTTGGACATATTGAATTTGAAGTCTATGAGACCTCCAATTTGAGATGTCCAAGTAGTAGTTTGTTGGTGATGTGGCACTGTAACACAGGAGAGAGAGGATAGGCCCCTGGGAATCACTTGCATAAAGATTATAACTAAACTTTGGTGAGTCAATGCTATCACCAAGTGAAATTGTGTAGAATGAAAAGAGGAGAGAGCCCAATGTGGACCTTTGGGGGTACCTACAGTTAATAGCCATGACATAAATGAAGAACATGAGATTGAGAAAGGATAGTCAAAAGGTAGAAGGAAAATCAGGTAAGAACAGTATCATCAAAGCCTAAAGAGGAGAGAATATTCAGAAGAGATGAACATTATTGAATGCTTCAGAGAGGAGATGGATAGGAGGGAGAAAATTAAATGACCCTCAAGTACAATCAATTAACTGGAAGAGATATCCTCCAATTCTCTAATCCGCCAATCTAGAAAATATACCACATCAAATATTGATCAGAAAATACAAAGAAAAAAAAATCACAGTTAAGTCAGGTCATCATAAGGAATTGGACACAGATGTTTTTAGACTCTGGCCAGACATGTACCACTATAGAGCATTCCAGAATCCACTGACTGAAAGAATATTGAGATTTTGTCCCATAATAGGACATACCAGTATAGCAAGAGGTCCCAGAAGATCCCAGAGTTGTACAGGATGTGGGAACAGGTGTCAATTGGCAGCTCTACAACTTACTATTCAGTTTCAGGTTACAGATCCAGGCCAGACTGAAGAGGGGGAGGGGGGGGCATGTGCCCAGGGTTGTTGATCCACAGTCAGGAGTAGTTAAAGGTCCTAAGCTGTGTGCTGAATTAGGAATAAGTTCAAAACCAAACAATATATATGTGACTCAGTCCTCAGAAGCTGAACAGGGACTTTTTTATTTTAATTCTCCATCCCAGGTCAAATTTTGCAGTGGAATAGCCAAGGCAGAATTCCCAAATCAAAGGAGAGCTTTGAATGCTGTCACACCAAACCTGTAGAAGGTTCCAGATGGCTGAAAGTATCTGAGTTCAGCAGCAATTTATTGGAACTTCCACTCAGGACAAGTCCACAGGTGTGCTGCTCAGATGCAAAGCAGGGTCAGAAACTTGCAGGGTTCACACTAGGTGGGCAGTAAACAGGCTTTACCAAAGATTATATGTCTTTGAGAGCACTGAAAACTTGTGGGTCCCCAGCCTGAACTCTCTCTGAAATCCTGGATGATATAGCACTCAGTTCTGAGAAAGCAATAGAGATACCCAAGAGAACAAAATTATAGATCAGACATTTTCTCTAGAAGTGTGCAGATCTTGGCCGGAACATAAAGTTGAAAGTCAGGAAGCAGAGGGAAGAATGAGCAAACAAAGAAAAAAAAAGGCATTCCATGATAAAAGAGCTGTTATGTTCTATTGGCACAGATGCACAAGACAAACACCCAGAAGAAAAGAATGATTCCAAAATATCTATAAACAAAGCTTCAAAGAAACTTACGCTTGGGCCCAAGTCCAACCAGAATTCCTGAAAGAGATGAAGAATGAAAATTTTTTATTAAAGTTTTATTTTCAAAACTTATGCATAGATATTTTCAACATCCACCCTTGAAAATCCTTGTGTTCCAAATTTTTTTTTATTCCCTCCCTCCCCTTCCCTCTCCTAAAGTGCACACAATCCAATATGTTAAGTAGTGCAAGAATGAGATTTTTTTAAAAGCTAAAAGTGATTTAAAAGACCAAATGAGGGCACTTGAGGGATAAAACCGGGTAAGAAAAAAGGACAAAAGATATAGAAAGAGAATATAGAGCTTAGAATGAGAGGTATGAAACCTCACCTAAAGGAGGAAGCTCCTTGAAAATTAGAATATATCGAACAGAAACCAATGTGTTTATGAGGTATCAAGAAATTTTAAGACAAAGACAAAACTATTAAAAATAGAGGTAAGAATAAATATCTCCTAGCAAATACAAGTGACCTGGATAACAGACTAAGGAGAGGTAGTTTGTGAATTATTGAACTGATTGAAAACCATAAGCAGAAAAAAAGTCAATATTGAATTTCAATAAATCATAAAACTACCCAAATATCTTAGAACTAAAGGGCAAAGAAGAAATAGAATTTTTTGATAACTTCCTAGAAAAGGACAAAGCAAAAGAAAATTGAAAGTCCTGGGAATATTACAAACCCAGAGTTTCCATATAAAAAAAATACTTTAAATAATCAAAAAAAGTCAAGTATTAAGATGTCTCAATTAACATTACACAAGATTTAGCAATTTAGTTACCATGTAACCAACTCATTTTCTCTTCCTATTAGGTTTTGTTCTCCTCTTCTTCAGAGTCCCTCATAGTTACATATTTCAGCTTATTCTCACTCATCATCATGTGCTTCTCATTGTCCTCTGAAATATATTTGTTTTTAATTTTTCAGTGATAGCTATATTCCATTTCATATAGGAATATAGGAGTACTGATAAAATGTTGGTATTAAACAGTTCGAGGCCTTGCTTTCCTGGAAAACTATGGGGATCTAAAACAAAGATTTGCAGTTTCTGCAAGGCAATCTACCTTGACCTCCTGTTCAACTATAGATTCAACTTATTATTCAGCTATACCATTCATTCCAGACATGCATATTGAAGGACAATCTTTCTTTGTGTCATGGATCCCATTGGCAGTCTGGTGAAACCTATAGACATTATCCCAGAAAAAAATTTTTTTTTTTTAAATTTCACAATTTATGAACTTAATTACAGTTAGAAGTCAATGAAAATAAAGCTACATATTTTTTTAATTTCATAATTTAGGAATTTAATTACAGTTAGAAGTCAATGAAAATAAGGCTATAATTTTTTTTAATTTCACAATTTAGGAACTTAATTACAGTTAGAAGTCAGTGAAATAAAGGTATATATATTTTTTCTCATCCAAGTTCACAGAACACCTGAAATCTAAGAACTTTATAGTAATAAGTTGTCTACTCCATATCATAATTTGGGTAGAATATATGCTTCATCCACTTGGTATTCCTTATGTGAATGACTAAGCAACATTATTTTGAATGATTATAGTTCCTTTCCAAGAAACTCTGAAATATTCTGGGGCTTGATACACTTAAGACAATGACATCCTTGAAAAGGAGAATTTGGAAGATGTCCCAATTCACAAGGAATCTTGCTTCATCTTGTACTCTGAAGCATATCTTCTTTGTCTTAGTGGTGAACATCTATCATGACCATAGATCTCTCTGTTATGACTATCTTTTTATGAGCACTAGTTAGCTGAAAGGAATTGTTTCTATTATATCTTTCAAGGAATTTTTAATGATTTTAATGAATGGGTGGAAAACATCTGGTTGTAGAGGAGTTGCAAGGCAGACATTTATTGTACTGGCCCTACACATAGTAGGCACTTAATAAATATTTTTTGAATGAATAAAAGACTGTCAAAAGGCTGAGAAAGTAAAAGAGAGACAGAAAGGAATGGATGCATTCCTCGTACAAACCTCAGCCAATTTACAATTTTGTTTCGGCCAGTTATTTTCAGTTTGTGGGATTCTGCAAATCTTAATGTCTAAATAGTTTATTTCTAAAAGATTAATAAGACAATGGATGTTGTATTTTCCTGAATTATCTCTGAATGACTACAACTCATATGTTTTTTCAACTTTTATCAATGTTTTGCCTGGCACAAAGCTCACTGGGCACAACAATAGGACTGAACTATGAGTCTTGGCACCACATGTGGCTGATAGTACTTTCTTTTATCATTATCAATAAAGACAGCAGTAAGTTCTCAGATTTCCTATGGGTGTTAGGGATGAGGACAACATAATGACTCTTGGGCTTTTCCTGTGATAGTGAGAGAGACGCTATCCATCACTATGTGTATGGGAGAAAGGATGTGAAGAGTATAACATGGAAGAAAAATAGTAGCTTACATAAAATAATAAACATTTATATAGTAGATAGAGTATGCAGGACATCTTCCCAAATTCAAATCTGACTGCAGACACTTATTAGCTCTGTGACCCTAGGCAAGTCACTTACCCCTATTTGCCTCAATTTCCTCATCTGTAAAATGAGTTTGAGAAGGAAATGGCAAAGAACTCCATGAGCTTTGCCAAGAAAAACTCAAATAGACTCTTGGAGAGTAGAACACAACTGAAAAAATGATTTAAGAACAAAAATATAGGCTCTGCCATGTGCCAGGAGCTGTGCTAAATCATCTGCAGTTATCTCATAACAACTTGGGAAGTAAGACAATTCTGTGAGATCCATTATTCCTATTTAACAATTGTTGTGAGTTAAATAGAGGTCCAGGTTCACATAGATAGCAACTATTTGAGGTTGAATTTGGGCTCTGGTTTTCCTGACTCTAGATCTGGGGTTTTATCCATAGTGTCACCTACATGCCCCAAGAAAGAACATGTGTTAGAGGCTTTGGATTCAGATTCTGGCTCTGCTATTTAATGTCTATGTGACTTTGAGTGAGTTATTCCTGTTCTCTGAGACTCCTTTTCTTTATCTGTAAAATTAAAGAGTTAGACAAGATGATCTTTACAACCATCTAGTTCTTGATCCTATATTGCTTCCCTGTTCAGCTCTCTGGAAAGCAAAAAGAACGAAAGGGATACAAGAAAGCTCGAATCCATATTTTTAATAAAGCACTCCATGAATCTATGTGCAGTAAGTATTGGGACATAAGTTGTACCAGACTCCCGCCACTGGAGGAATGTTTATGCAAACCAATGAGTCTTAGGGTTTTGTTTTGAAGGAGATTATTTATCTTCTGTCACTGGTATTAAACTATGACAGAAGACAAACAAATGGAGGTGGGAGGTGAAATCCATGACAAGCATTGTGAGGCAGGAAAATGGTTTGGGGGTGAAAGAGAGGCCAAGAAGAGGGGAAAAAGTAAGAAGGTACTGGGATTCAGTTGCCAGGTTCCTACAGACCCTAACTGAATGTTCCAGCAAAGTAGAAAAGGAGATTGCACATTTTCACTGGTGAGTCAGAGGATAAAATTCCTGTGACATGTGGGAAGGAGGAGATACAAAGTTAAAAGCAAGGATGGGCTTATTTCAGGCCACCAATGAGATGAATGAGGTAAAAGAGGTGCTGAGCTACAGGAAAACCTCTAAATCTGTGGGTGAGAACTTGAATGAAACCACAACTTGGCACCTTTTTATGGGAAAAACAGCTAATTGGCAGCATATCTGACTTAGTCACTGCTATGTAGCCAATGGCCAGGTCCACTTTGAGCTATAATGGTGGTTCCTTCTTCTGAACTACCCAGAGGCTGAACAGTAACAACTAAGCGGGTGGCATATATGAGAGTGTGTGTTTATAGACAGAGGGAAAGATTTTGACATTTATAGTATGTGCAAATATGTATGAATGTGTATATATCTGTCTAGGTCTACATATAGATCTATAGATATAAATGCAGATATATAAAATCTACATGTACACACACATACACACACACACACACACATACACACACACACACAATTAGTCCATAATGTTTCCTTTTCTATTCCCACTAAGTAAAGATAATAGGATAGTTCTGACTCTACCTCTAAATAAGGAGCTTGACATGGTAAATAGAGTTCTTGGAATCAGGACAAGTTGAGTTCAGATGCTGCATCAGACATTCACATAGTGCTTTTATTTATAAAACCATTCTACATCTCTTGGTCCTTTCAACAATCCTGTGAAGCAGATCCTATACATATATTATCCCTGTTTTACAAATGAAGAAAGAGAAGTTCAGTTTAAGTAATTTGTGTATGTCACATTGTATGTATGTTTAAAGTGCTATATGAATGCCAATGATTATAATTAGAGCAATTTTAATGTATATCATGATAATACTTATGATGATGATAATATTATTATCATGATATGCAATTATCCTTTCCCCAACCTAGGCCCCAGGAGGGTGGCCTCTCCAGTTTCATGATGTGCTTTTGTAACTCTGTTTCTCCTTTGAAGCTTACTCCTCATTGATCAGTGAGAGAATTCCAAAGCAGGAGAATACCTTTTTAATATTAATTTTAATTAACAAACATTTATTTTCTCTTTTTCCTTGCTCCCATTGGAGACAAAAAGAAAAATTACATTCATAAGAAATTTAACTTTAACTTTATTTCATTTATGTAAATATGGTTAGGGGAGTATTCAATATGATTTGCCCCCAGCTGTGCCCATAAAACTGGCCCAAGGCTCATAAGTTCTAGGAATAGTTCTGTAAATGGGAAAATGTGAATGGGACTTTCCTGGGGACATGACACAAACATTTGAAAAACTGGATCATGAAATTTGACTGTGATCAAATAGTTATTTCAGTACTTCAAGAGTCATAACTTCATCAGTGAGGTGTTTTTTCCAAAACTTAGAAGAAAGTTTAAAGATTTGTTTTGGATAAAAGGAATTGTTGTCCACATTCTGATAGGGAACCTCTGCAAATTTCCCAATACTTGTCTCATACTCAAAGGCTTTGCAGCTACATAGGGCCCTGTCAGAGCTAGTATACCACAAGTATAGCTTTAGAAAACCCAGAATCATCACCTACTATAATAGTGGCCGAGACTTGGACTTTTATGCTATTGAACTAGAAAAAAAAAATAATATGATCTCTAGGACTGAGCCAGGTGGCTTTCCATCTCTAAGATTTTGAGAGTCCTTAAGACAAATGCATTATTACATCGCTGGTGGCATTGTAAATGGGTTCAATCTTTCTGGAGAGCAATATGATCCTATGTAATAAGAGCTACAGAACTGTTGAAACCCTTTGACCTGAGAATTCTACTTTGGGGAAGTTGCCCTAAGGAAATAACAAAAGATTGGGGTGGGGAGGAAAGAAGGTAATTTATGCAGAGATGTTCATAGCAGTGAATTGCATAGTAATTTAATAGCAACTCACCCCTCCCCAATTGCTACTCCCACTACAAAAGGGTAAAAGGATTAAGTGTTTCAAATAGCAATGAAAAGTGACTAATGTTCTGACTTGAGTCACCCCATGAAAACATGGCTGAAGTCATATTAAGTGGAAGAAAAGCAGGCAGCAAAGTAGTATTATACACACACACTTGATCACAACTACATAACAATGTATTTATTTTAAAGCTAATAATGAACGGAGAAGACATTGCAATATATTAACAAGGTTTAGTGCTCATTGGGTTTTTATTTTATTTTATTCACAATAAAGTCAATTTTTTGTATATTTTTTTTAAAAAAGAGTGATCAGGTTTGTTTGTTAGGCTCTAAGAAAATGTAAAATGAGTATGAAATGGCTTAATTCTTTGGGGCAGTCACAAATATGCTGTTTTACAGCTCTGTGCTCTGAAGAAGGCACAAAGACAATTTCTTGCCTCTTTTTCATTTGAAGCCTCTTATTCTGCAGACCGAGATATTTTTATATCTGCTGTTCATCTATGTTATGCGTATGTCATATGCATAAACATCTACAAATGTTTATTAGGTATTATTTTATATTTTTAGATTTTTGTCCTCCTTCCTTTTTCTTTCTTTTCTCCCTTTCTTTTCTTCACCATTTCTCTCTCCCTTTCCTTTCTTTTCCTTCCTCAGCACAGTAGATCTGTGGGATTCATCTGGACCAAGACTTTCTCTCACAAAGGAATCACATCAATGCTTTGCACAAAGTATGTGCATAAAAATGCTTGTTGACTTGAATTAACAGTGTGATGTTTAATTTATTTATCATGCTTTAGTTTCTTCAGAGGGCAGCTATATACAGTAGAGAGAGTGCCTTGCCTGAAGTCAAAAAGACTCATTTTCCTGAGTTCAAACTGGCCTCAGACACTTACTAGATGTGTGAGTCTGGGCAACTCACTTAACCAAGTTTGCCTCAGTTTCCTCATCTGTAAAATGAGCTGGAGAAGGAAACAGCAAACCACTTCAGTATCTTTGCCAAGAAAATGCCAAATGAGATCAGACAGAATGAAAATGATTGAATGAATTACTTTAAACTCCTTAGAATCAGAGATTCTTCCTTCTGCATTAACCACAACTTGGGATAGAGTTGCTTGTAAGACCTCACTCAATTCATGTTTATTGATTGATAGACAGATTCAGTGATTGATATCCTCTGTGTTTCACATTTTCTTGTGTCAGGTATCAGTGCACCGAAGAGTGGCGGGCAGGCTTTCCCCTGACTTGTTTTATGACTACAGAACCATTGCCAGATGGGTCTCCATTGTGGCGACTACTGCCAAGCACAGACATGGGAATTTATAAGTAACAGAGCTAACTAAGAGGAAACCAAAGAGATAAAAACAGTAACAATGTATCAAATTGTAAAAACATCTCCATAGGGGCAATTGCAGAGTGTCTTGAATCCAGTGATAAGAGCAATGGTATCATTGTTAATGTACAGTTTCCTTGTGTCAGTTATGTTTTTTCTGAGTAGTCAGTAATTGGTACCTCAACGTTATCTGGCATTTGTGGGGAAATATGGCTCCCATTTCACAGGTGGATGATCAAAGGTAGAAGCAGTGCTTTATGTTCATGGTAATGGGTTAGTGGAGTCTTAAAAGTCAGTAACTTTTAGACATTCAAAAAAGTGTCCTTGTGCTGCTGAGTCTAATCCAGAATAATAAACATATCTAGCACTAAAATAGTGCCTTAAGGTTGGCAAAGGACTTTACAAATATGATTCCCTTTTCACTTCACAACAACCCTGGGAGATAGATGCTACTATTGTTCCCATTTTACAGATGGATAAGTTGAGATAGGCAGGTTAAGTGACTTGCCCAAAGTCACATTGCTCATAAGCATCTGAAAAATCCATGTTTTTCTGAGTCCCCTTCTAGTGTTCTGTCCATTGTGTCACTTCGCTGTTTTTCATGACTTTATTAATATTCTACAGATAGTGGTAATTGATTTTTTATGCTCATCTATTTCGGAGAATTTTGCTATTCAGAATCACAAAATCTTGGAATTGGATGAATCAAAAGTCATATAGTTGAACACATGTCTTCTCTATAGCATCTCTGACAAGAGATTATTCATTCTCCACTTGAAGATCTCTGATGTGTATATATATATATATATATACACACATATATGCATAACTGCGTTGGGTATTACATATTTATTTACATGTATGTGTGAATGTGTGTGTGTGTGTGTGTGTGTGTGTGTGTGTGTGCATTTGCTTTGGGCAGCAACATGGTACATGGATAGAGCTCCAGACCTGTGATCAGGAAAACTTATCTTCCAAGAGTTCAAATCTGGTTTTAGACTCATTACTTTTGTGACCCTGGGCAAGTCAAATAGGGCAAGACTCTATTTGCTTCAGTTTCCTCATCTATAAAATGAGCTGAAGAAGGTAAAAAGGGACCATTCCAATATTTTTACCAAGAAAACCCAAATAGAATTATGAAGAATTGAATACAACTGACAATAACTGAACAACAAATATATATATGCTTCAGGAAAGAAACAAAGCTGTTTGTTGTAAGTAGTATTCCAATTAATTGGCATCGAATATCAAACCATTCAATATGCCATAGAAAAGTCAAATAAGACCCAGATTTCTTGGGTCCAAGAATGGTCTTTAGCTTCTTACTGATGTGCTAAGATGAATTCTGAAGACATGATTGTATATATCTGGTAAGTCATTAAATCTCTCTGACCCTCAATTTCTTCATTTACAAAAAAGGGCAAAACAATGCTTTTATTGCTCTCCTTTTAAAGGAAAATGTTTTGTAAATCTCAAAAGGCCTGAGAGATTTTACTGCTAACTTGAGAAAGGAGTTGAACACTGCCTGAGGCTGCCCAGCTTTTAACAAGGTTCTATCCTTGGCATTGATAGAATGATGTTCTATTGGGTAATCACCAGAGGCAAGGGGCAAGTATAGCCTCACAAGACAGTGCATTTATTATTGCAAAAATTTGAGCAACTTTTCTTCCTCCTTCCAATTTGTACTTCATTAGAATATACAAAAATGGAAATTAAAAAAGCAACAAAACCTTAATAATAAAAGGATATGATTATTTACATACAGCATATCTTCTAGAACACATACACAAAACTTCACATATATGTTTAAATAATAATTTACTTGGCACATGTGTCATTAGGGTCAGAGGATTTAGAAGAAGATGGGAAGATCATATTTCTATCCCAATATTTTAGTTTTTCAGATTGACAAAATGGGCCCAGAGAGGGAAAGACTTGCTGATAGTCATGTATGTAGTAAGTTTCAGAGCTGGGATTTGAATCCAGGGCTCTTGACCCTTTCCTGCTTCTTTCTAGTATATCATATTGCTTCTAGTCTACTCTTAAAGATGTTGTCTTTTTGTTGTTGTTGGGGGAAAACCCCTTCATACTGACATCCCTCCAAAAAGAAAAGGAATCTGTAATAGAACACAGGAAATAATATTTACACCTCAGTCCCTTTTAGGAAACATCAGAAAGCCAAGATTCCTGCTTAGACAGCGGCTCCAATATACATTTTTTATTAACTTTTCTTTGACCCTTCCTGGCCTTTGTTCAATAGAGTCCCCCTTTCCCTCCCAGCACAGCAGCACTCCAAGGCAGGGCTCAACCTATGATGAGGAATCAGACCTAGTATTTCTGCTGGACTCATAAAAGTGGAAATAGCAAAATGTGTTCCCTGAAGCTTAGCAGCAGAGTCAGGAAATGGGGTGCTTGTAGGCTGTCCTTCCACAGATCTGGAAACTCAAAAGAACTTGGGTGGACTCCAAAAAAAAGTTTAAAAGTCTATAGAGAAGAGAAGACATTGGAACAAGCCATTAGCTGGAGACACTAACTCACTAGCAGGGGTTCTATATCTTGGCTTGCCAAGTTGGCAAACAAATCAAATACAAATTCAATTCAGCATTCATTAAGCACTTACTCAGTTTAAGACTCTAGGGAAGCAAAGATGAAAAATAAACAGCCCCTGCCCTCTAGTAGCCTATAATTTAAAGTATGATATATCTACTAATAAGTACAGTGGTGTGCAAATTACTTAGGGTAGGCAATACATTTAATGTGGTTTCATTTTGTTATTGGAATGATCACATAGGTACTTCTATTGACATTGGGCTGACTCAGAGGTATGACCTTAACCATATAAAACCATACTGAATGGTTTTTCCCACCTTTATTTGTTTTATTTCAGTTTGGATTGGATGTCACATGTATATGTTATTACTCTCTTTTCTTGTGTTTTTGGTTCCATGGTTTTTGAGGATGGATAATCACTATAAGGCTATGTACAAAAGTTTTTATCTCTTAAAGAGCACACTTCCATGATTGTTAGAGATATTTCCATGATTGTTAGAGATATTACAGCAGTTGTTGATATAAGGAAGTCAAGAATTTCAAGGATCATTCAAAACCAAAATGAGACAAAGTTAGTTGTATTGATGTACAAAGGAAAGTATGGTCAAAAAGGGAAAAGTAATGCAAAGAATTAAACAATGACTTCCAAAAAATAGTCTAAAGAATCTTAGAAAACAAAGATTTAGCAGGACAAAGAAACATATGGGATTATCACTCATTGCTCTTTAGTGCAACCTAGACTTCTTGAAATCTGAAGACCACTGAAAAACACAATTTAAAAAAATGCAGCGATATGCAGAAAAGAGGTACTTGTTTGGTAATACAAAGTTGAGGAAAGGGTAAATGACACCAATAAAATTGACTTTTTGTTTTTTAAATTCAAGGCTATACCCAAACCACTGTTGGAAGACGTCTAGTTAAAACTATGAGAGTAACTCCCCTGTTACTGAGAAAGGCTGAGGTTAGAGAATTACTTAAGTTTGAAAGTTCTGAGCTATGGAAGTCCTACACCTAATTGGTTTTAAGTACATAGCAAAAACATAGCAAAATAAAAGTACATAGCTTCATGAACAGGAGTTTACTAGGCTGCTGAAGGAGCATCAAACTGAACCCGGTCAGAGATGAAGCAAATCAAAGCTTCTGAGCTAATTGGTAGTGGAATTGAGCCTAAGAATAGCCACTGTACTTCTAGCCTAGGCCAGATGGAGACCTAGTCTGTAAAACGAAACAAAAGAAAACAAACAAAAAACAGTGGAAGAAATCCAAGAGATCTTATAAGATTTACATATCCATAAAACTATAAAATATCTACTACTCTTAAAAAATGCTTTATATTTCTACTGGGTCTGAAAATCTTGTCCCCATTAAAGGAATGATGCATTTTGATAAATATATTGATATACTGACAAGTAGAACTATTCCCAAATGGAGTACAGTAATATGATCTTGCACCATACCATATGTCACAAGTGGTTGAGAAATTTATCCAATAAGTGATGATATATGTGGTCTAAGAATTTGCGTTTTGAAAATATTTGGATTCTAATGAAGGCTAGACCTAAACAGACCAAAGTATTGACCAAAAGTATATTAAATCACCAGCATAATTAAAATGGTTCCATAATGAAGAATTAAAAATGTATCAAAATCTTGTACAGATTATGTCAAATCATGTGAAGAAAGTGACTGAAGCAAAATGGTGAATATATTTGTGTATTAAAAATATTTTAAAAGATGTAACAAATTGTTGGGTTTAATGCCAACTTCATTTATTTTACTTGATCCCAGTTAATTTGCATACTATTAGATAATAACTTGTAAAATAAAGGGATAAAGGAGAAATTCAGACAAATAACTCAAGAAAAAGTTGAGAAACCAGAGATTGGGTGAGAATCAAGGAAGATTTCAGGGATGGCATCTGATCTGGGCCTTGAAAGAAGAACAAGATGTCAATAGTCAGAGATGAGAATGTTATATGTTCTAGGCATTAGGATATGGCCTGTGCAAATGAAAATAAGTGAGTAATAGAAAGATGACATTGATGAGAAGCAAGTAGTTCAGAATGTAGATTTCATAAAAAGAATGTTTTATATAATGATACTGGAAACTTTCTTGATAGATGTAGAGAGATATTAAAAACAAAGTGGGGATATTATATTTACCTATAGTCAATAAAAAGAAGACCATTGAAGATTTCTGAGAAGGGCTGTGATCTGGTTAGGTCTGTGCATTAAGAATTTGACTTTAGATAATGCCATGAATAGAGTGCCAGGCCTGGAGTCGGGAACCCTCACGTTCCTTAGTTAAAATCTGGTCTTAGAGACTTACTAGCTGGGTGACTCTGAGCAAGTAACTTAATCCTGTTTGTCTCAGTTTCTCATCTGTAAAATAAGCTAGAGAAGTGAATAACCATCCATTCCAGTGTCTCTGCTAAGAAAACCCCAGATGGGGTTATAAGAGTTGAATGTGACTAACTAACTAAAAAACAAAGAAAGGAGAGGGGAGGGAGATTGGAATTAGGGAGACCAATTAGGGAGTTTTTACAATAATCCAGGTGAGAAGCGATATGTCTGAACTAGACAGTGAGGATAATTATGATAAAGCACATTTATATAGTGCTTTAAGGTTTACAAAATGCCTTGCCTACACTATATCACTTTACTCCTCACAGACTCTCTGGGAGGCAAGTGCTATAACGATCTCCATTTCACAGATGAGAAAACTGAGATAAAAAGGAGTTAGGTTAAGACATGTTCAGGGTGACATAGCTAGTAAGTGCCCAAGGCAAAATTTGAACTCAGGATTCTCCTGATACCAAGAGCAATACTCTTTCCAATGGTCATCTAGGAGCTTCAAAGAAGATGGGGACAGGTAGAAGTTTTTAGGAGATGTTCTTAGGTGATGTTCTGTGCATGATTTTTATTTTGATGAATCTTGATGGACCTTGTGCAGCACTTTTCTAACTCATTGATATAGTAA
This sequence comes from Sarcophilus harrisii, assembly GCF_902635505.1. Taxonomy (NCBI): domain Eukaryota; kingdom Metazoa; phylum Chordata; class Mammalia; order Dasyuromorphia; family Dasyuridae; genus Sarcophilus; species Sarcophilus harrisii. Next base: position 107,100,546 of record NC_045426.1, read on the forward strand.
ATTTAGAACTGGAAGGAAATATTGACATCATTTACTCACTGTGTAGTTGAGGAAACATAATATTTAAACACATTCTCCGTTCATGTGTAAAAAAGAGAGTCTGAATTTGAAGGCAGGCCTTCTGCCACCAAATCTAGTATGTTTTCTCACACCTCAGAGGAGTATATAGGAATATATAATTTTGATAGGGAATTTTGAAGGCATAAAAAGATCATGACTTGTTTAGTGGATTCTGAATACAAACTCATAAGCTAGAATGGCTTTGTCAATAGAGTGTTAGGTCTACAGCCAGAATGTCTGAACCCAAACTCTGCCTCTGATACTTATTAACTGGTTCAGGTTTTTTCTCTGTAAAATAGGGATAATAATTCTTACATTACCTACATTACAGGATTGTTAGAAGAAACACAAATGCTCTGAAAGCATAAAAATATTCTAGATACATCAGTTATCATGATTTACTTTTTGGGGTTGTATGTATGCATGTATATGTTATGTATGTGTATGTACACATATGGATGATGGGGTTATGGATAAATTTTTAAGCAAACCTAAACTCCCTAGAAATGTGGCTTATTTTCTACATGTATTCTGTCTTTGCAAATTCAGAATTTACTTCTTTTAATTATGTCTTGGAGTAAAGTAGACTTCAACCATTAGTAAAAATATATTTATTCTCCTTCTCCTAAGTCCAGCTGGAGAAGTTCTTCAAAACTTTGTTTCAGCTCTTATTGAGAAATAGTTCCTATGACATTCAAACCTTGTCCCTAGCTTGGTGGATTAGGCAATTTGATACAAGTGATGCCCTAAATAGAAAAGTGTCTAGGGTGTTTTGAATACAATTCTATCTGGAGGTAAGACAAGCTAATGGTACAATTTTTTTTTTTTTAACAATTCTGTGATTCTGTGAAATATTTATTTTCACTTTGTTTTATTGTTTCTTCATATCTGATAGGATCACTAATTTCAATTTGACCAATTCTAATTTTTAAGGAGTTATTCTTTTCCAGGGAGGTTTTGTACCTCTTTTTTTTTTTAACCATTCAGCTAATTATGACATTGAGAAAAATATTTTTTCAGTACATTCTGAGCATCTTTTAATTAAACCTTTAATTCTTTTTATAACTTTCTTGAGTTGCTCTTATTTCTTTCCTAAATTTTCCCCTCTATTACTCTTATTTTATTTATTTATTTTTTGCCTTTTAAAAAAATCTTTCTTTAGCTCTTTTAAGGATTCTTTTTGGGCTTATGTCCAATCTGCATATTTCCTTTGAGGTTTTGTTTGTAGATGTTTTCAAGTTATTGTCTTATGAATTTGTGTCTTGAGCTTCCCCTTCAGCATGAATTCTTTGTATGATGAGGTTCTTTTTTTTTGGGGGGGTGGCTCATTTTCCCAAACCCAATTCCTATTTGAATGTTTTTTTTTTTACAATTGGGCTCTGCTCATCTCTGGTAGGATGTCCAGACTGAGCTTCTGTAGCTTGATATAGAGGCTTGTAGATCTATGATGTTTTCAAAATGGTGTGATCTGAGCAAAGGTTTTATCATTGACCTCCTACTCTGTGCTCTGGTCCTTATCCAGATAGGGACCATGCTTCATTGCCATTGCTACCACTCTTCTCCACCCTGAAAGTTTGAAGTGTAACTGGGTAAAAGACTATGAAGGTACCAAATTGTGCCAGATCCTATTCCTAGTGCTAATTCAGGAGTCCTCTGGATTATCTTTTTGATCAAGTATCAGTCCTCTTACCATTCCTATGTGTTGGTCTGGCCTTTGCTGTGCTGTTACAGCTACCATCCATGTCCTCTAATCATTTTGTTTCTATCACAAAAGTTTCTAGTTTTTCTCCTAGAAAAAAGTATAGAAAACATCCATTAGGATTTAATAGGAAGTTATAAAGTAAATTTACTTCATTTCCTCAGCTGTAAAATGGGGATAATAATAACACCTACTTAGAAGGATTTTTTAAAAATGAGAACCAGAGAAGGTCAAGTGAAATAACATTTGCAATAAATGCTTTTAAAAGTATCTGGCATGTAGTAAGCAATATACAAATATCAGCTATTATTATTATTATTATTATTATTTATTAGCTATATAGATGCCATGAACCTTAAAGAAGATCCCAAATTTCAAGCCAAAAATTTTTGATTGTTTACAAAGCCCTATTTAATCTCTGTATACTTATTTATAACATATATAATATATAAAAAGTATATGTATATATTTATTTATAACATATATAATAATAAAGTATACATACACTTATTTATAACATATATTTCTACCGTTAATAATTATATATGTAAAAATTACACAAAATGGATATTAAAAATTGGTGAGATAAAGAGCAAATCATAGTCAATGGGAAGAATTGGAGTTTATTGAATAGGAAAGTGATATAGTCAGGCCTGTGCTTCAGAAAAATCACTTTGACAGCTGTGTGTATTATGAATTGGAAAGGAAAGAAACTAGAGGCCAGGAGACCAATAAAAAGGATATTGCAGTAGTTCAAAGGGTGATGATGGTTGGAAATAGGGTGGTGGCTATGTGAGGAGAGAGAAGAAGCAGATGGGAGTAATGTTGTGGAGGTAAGATTGACAAGATTTGGCAACTGGTTGGACGTAAAGGAGAATAGATAAATGAGGGAATGTGAAAAATCAAATATAATGCCACCATGACAAATGTGGATGACTGAAATTCTACAAATAAGAATGTTCAGAAAAAAATGAGTTTTAGAAAAATGAATTTATTGTTAGATATGCTGCATTTGAGGTACTTATGTGACATCAAGTTTGTAGTGTCTATTAAGTAGTTACTCAGAAAAGAGACAAACTTATGTGTAGGTGTGTGGGTATATACACATTCATGCATACATATATATGTGTGCATATATATAAACATATACCATATAAACATATATTATTTGGGTTTATCTGCACCACAGATGACAATTATACCCATGAGAGTTGATGGATTCATCAAGTAAAATAATGTAAAAGGAAAAGAGAAAAAAGGCATAGGATAGAATTTTGGGGTACACTTTAAATTAGGGGTTTTGCTATGGCTCATTATTTTGCAAAGAACATTCAGGCATGGTTAAACAGATAGGAGAATCAAGAAAGACTAATGTTGAAGAAATTTGGATAGAAGAAAGTAAATATATAGGAAGAAGGAGTGGTAAAAGTTTCAAATGCTGCAAAGAGGTCAAGAAGAATGAGATTGTCATTGTTCAGATGTGCAGTTATGTTTTACTCTTCATGATCCCATAGACCATTGCACACCAGGCTCTTCTAGTCTCTAGTATTTCTGAAAGTCTATCCAAGTTCACATTCATTGTTTCCGTAACACTATCTGTCTCATCTGCTGTCCCCCTTTCTTTTTGCCTTTAGAATTTGCTAAGAATAATATTTTAAAGCACTAAATATTAAAATATCCTATTCTCAGTACCTAGCATGGTGTTTGACACATAGTAGGTACTTAATAAACCTGGTAGATGGATTGACTGATGAGGACTAGAAAAAGGAATTGTGAATTAGTCAGGGATTGCACTCTAAAATGTAAGCATAAACTGAGTTTCTAGAGAGAACACACATTTTAGGGATTTGAGGGAGATGTTTTATATTGGTTTTGTTCATGTGTGATTTAATTGTTGTGAGAACCTCCTGGTGTGGAAATTGCTTCTACCAATGTAGATAGCTAATGATCAGTAACTTAGAATATTGATGAGTTCCTCAGGGCATCGAGATAGAATGATTTGCCCCTAGTCACACAGCTAGTGTGTGTTAGAATCAAGACTCAAGACTAAAGAACTTCTTTGTCCCAAAGCCAGCTTTTCATCTGACCAACACACTATTACCCAAGGACTTTGGTGTTTCTCTCCTCTGGAGCTGGTTTAGCACTCCAACAGAGGGCAATTTGCCATGAACAATACTTTCCCCACACAACAGGAAACTGCCTGAAAATCTATATCTGCTCGCTGAAAGAGGAGTGAAGAGATACACAAAGAATCAGACTGGCGCCCAAGCAGAGAAGGGAGGGAAAGAATGAGGAGGACCAAAAATGACTGAATAGCAGCAGCAAGTCTAAAAAAAATATTTGCAAGATGTCCTGCCTTGGAGTCTAGTCGGGTTCTCTAGGGGGAGATCATACACATACGCGTGCACATATGCGCGGACACGCACACACACACACACACACACACACACACATCTGGCACTTGCAAAGCAGATAACCTAACCTGACACTGACCTTGGCAGACTTACAGAAGTAATATTTTTTGCCAGGATGAACTATTGTTGAATAATTTCTCTAGTGCATTAGTCATGTTTTTCTTTAACATTAGACATTCAGGTTTTCTTTTTTTTTTCCTACCTGTTTTAATGGATAGATCTGTTCACTGTGATCCTAGAAAGAAAAAAAAGTTACCCTCTATTAACACTAGAATTGTTTCCATCTCATGTATAGTTTCAAGAAGATGAAACATCATCTTTTTACCAAGTGCTCATGTCCTGTCATATATAAGAAAATCATTCTTACAAAGATTTGCTTTGACTTTCAGACTTGGAAAAGGGCAGGCATAACTGTGGGAGGAAGAGAAGATTTAACAAAGCCCCCAATATGGCCCTAGAGGAGGGATGGGATTGGTATAAAGTAGGTTGTGTAATAAGGTGACCATTATCCTGACTCTGGGTAATCAGGAGCATTGGGTTAAATATAGCCTCTCACATATACCCTTTGTAGGGAAGAAGACACTGAATGGCTTCGTTTCTTTATCTGAAAAATAAGGGGGCTTGAATTTGATGATCTCTAATAAAGCCCCTTCTTGCCTATGATAGCCTAGTATTTTATCTACTTATACTGAATGAAATTGAACAATATTGTCTTTTCAGCCTCCTTTTTTCTAAGCACTCTTCAAAGCGACTTTAAAATATGTTCATAAATAATAGCACCTCTGTGGATTTAACAGCTATAATATTGATCAGTGAGTAGATTACATTCAAAATCAGAAATCTGTGTATCTGCAGGAAGCAAAAAAGTGTACTGGAAAGTTCTGATCTAAGATCCAAGGCAGGAAACTTATTCAAATCCTCCCCTCTGATATTTGTTTATTGTGTAACTTTTCTGAACTTGTTTCCTTGTTGCTAAAATGTGGTTAACAGTATGTGTTCTATCAATCTTACTGTCCTGTGGTGAAAGTAAACCTTAAGACATTCTAGAAATGTGACATTATATATGACTAAGTAATATGAAAAGTTTGACACATTTAGTACATTTTCCTTAGTCATGTCTGGTAGAGAGTAGAGATTTTAATGAAAGTTGCTGGGAGGGACCTTTCAGGCTGTTGAGTCTACCTGGAGGGAATTAAAATACTTTCACAAGATCAACCAACCAGTAAATGTTTGAGACAGAATTTCAACTCAGTTCTTCCCGGTTTTGACTTAGTCACTATTAGATGGATTCTCCAATTCTTTCTTTAAGCAACTTTTTAAAATGGTTCTTGGGAAAGTCAGAATCAGGTTATTATTCTGCTAAGGTATAGTCTGGTGGCAAAAGTATATGTAGATACACAAGTACATATGTGGATATATATTTGTATATATGTTATATATATACATATGTATAATATATATAAGTAAAATATGATATATTTGTATATGTGCTATATAGGTACATAAACCGTTTTTATATATATATATATATATATATATATTATATATGTGTGTGAATATATGTAATATATGCATTAGGTATATGTACATGAATATATGCACATGTCCATATATGTGTATGCATGCATACATACATACATATACATACAGTTAGTCAAGCACAGTGGACACAGTACTGGATTTAAAGTCAGGAAGATGCATCTTCCCAAATACAAACCTGGCCTTAGGCACTTTGTAGCTTGCTTAATCCAATTTGCCTCAGTTTCCTCATCTATAAAGTGAGCTGAAAAAGAGAAAGGATGAAGGAAATGGCAAACCACTCCAGATGGAGTTGGACACAACTGAAAAATTCCTGAATAATGACAAAATATACATATACATGCATACATATGTAGGGTACAAACAAGTAAATCGTGTTATATCATATTTCTATGATGATCAGATATATCTAAATTCTAAATTCAAGTCATTATCCATGATGATCAACTCCCATGGGGTCACAAAATGAATGAATTAGTTCATTCATGATAATTGGGGCTGACCAATTAAGGTTATATAAATTGCCAGGAGAAACAAAAACCACAATGAAATGTCACCCCCTTCAAACCCTAAAGAATCTCATAAATTCATATTGGCTTCATCATGTACCCTGGTAATCCGAGCAATTGTGGGTATGACCGCATGTTTATGTCTCCAATGCTGTTGTTCTGCAGAACACATGGCATGACATGTCTGTGACAAATGAGAGTGGGGAGTGGGGGTAGGGGGACAGAACCCCCTTTGTATTTTCTTCCTGCCAGGATGACCCATAGAACTCAGTCATGGCATGGCTCAATTCCTCGTGGTTCTTGTGGTTCTCTGAGACTCATAAAACTAAAAACCAACTCGCATCATCTCTCTTGGATTGTCTTGTAAATGTAAGCCAAGGAAGGGAAAAATAATGAAACTAACCCAGGGGCTTCTTCACTAGATATGCAAAGAAATAAAGCCCTATGATTTTACCTCAAAGAACTTAGGTTAAAGTTCTGGGGATTTTTTGGAAGCTGAATGGTCCTCAGTGTCCTAGTGGTGCTCACTGGATAAAGATATTCCCTCCTTTATGAAACCTTCCCTGTTGCCTTCTCTCTCCACCCCCTCACTCACCTTTCTTCCTGCCAGATGAAAAGTATTTTCTTCAAATTTCTCCACTCTCCTTAACCCCTGTTCAGAGAGATGATAATCATTCAACTATTCAAGAAGCATTTATGAAGTTCCTTTTATGTGTATCTTAGGTACTGTCCTAGGGATACTAAGACAAAAATGAAAGTCTCTCCTCTAAAGGTATTTAAATCCTATAGGAATGAAAGAAATACAAAACAGAATGTGTATATGTACACACATACATGCATATATATATATGTGTGTGTGTGTGTGTGTGTGTGCGTGTGTGTGTGTATTTATAGGTATACTCATACCCATCCATATATATATTTTTATATATCTGTATATATGTATGCATACACACATACACACAACACTTTTTTTTTGAAGGAGATGAAGGAAGTGGCACAAACATCTGGGATTTCAGGACAGATCTTATGTAGAAGTTCTTAAATTAGACTTAGAAGGTAATTAGGAATTCTGAGAGATATAGGTGAAAAAAGAGTGAATTCCAGACCTATGGGACAGTCTGAGCAAAAGCTTGGATAAGGGATGTAGGACATGGAGAAGACCAGTTTGATTGGCTTGTAAAGTGCATGATGGTGAAGTATTTTTTTCATTTTGGACAAGAAGAACAAACAATTCAAGATGATCCATGCATAAGGGTTGGAGATGGGGAAGACACCATCCATTCAGAAGCATAAAGATCTTGTTGTGGATCAGGAATAACCTGAGAGCACTGTTAGGGAGGTCACCTCCTAGAAGAGGAAGCAACCTAAACTGAAGCTTCCCTTTTTTGTTGTTTGAACCCATGATTTCATCAGTGCAGGAAGCTTCCTATTTTAACTAATTATTTTTGATAACTCAGTGCTTTGGTCAATCGTTTCTTCACACTTGGCATCCAACATGCCTGATTACAGTTGGGGGACGGAGGCTAGGACAGTGTCAGAGTGATAAGTCACATTGAAAAGAGATAGGAAATATTTTAAATTTTTGAAAGCTAAATATTTTAAATTTTTGTTTGAAGGAAAGAAGTACTTAAATGTCTGCTAAAATGTTCACTCTCATGAAAGAAAGTGATATGTAGAAGAAACATTAGGGTCTGGTCCAATACCTTCATTTTTAAGAGGAAACTGAAACCCCAGTAAACTTGCCCTGGATCATAGGGGAAGGTTCATCCAACTCTTACTGAAATAGACTGAACTGAATTGAAATGAAATGGAGCAAGAAGCTCAAAGAGATTTTAGAGGCCAGAAGAAACAGCTCAAATGTGAGGTCAGAGCAGGGACTAGACCCCAGGTCTTCTGATTCCCACATCCTCATGCTTTTAGCCAGTTTTCTTTTTTTAATATTTGACATTTGAGATTACAATTAAAGCTTCCTGTGCCTTGGTGAGCCCAGGATTAAGGACAGGCAGCTGAATGAAAAGAGAGATACTGGCTCTTTATTTCTTCCAAGTTTACTTACCTCAGGGAGACCAACAAAGCAGCTTCCTCCACAAGTAATAGAATTCTGGACTGGTCTCATTCTGGAGTAGGGCACATGAACTCTTCCTCATTTTCTTCTGCAGCTTGAGACGGCTACTGTCAGTACTCAGTTCTTAAACAAAAGCCAGAGAACTAAGAATTCTGGTTAGTATAAAGGTCTAGAATCTCTGTTTCCCTCCCTCCCTCTCCTGCCTTTTCTCTCCTCCTCCATCTCTCTTCCTCTCCCTCCTTCTTCCTTCTTCTTCTCCCTCTCCTTCCTTCTCCCTCTGTCTCCTCTGTTTCCCATCCTCCTCTCCCTTTCTCCCTCTCCTTTTCCCTCTTCCTCTCTCTCATTTCTCCCTCCCTCTCTCCTTTCCTCTCTCTTCCTCTTCCTCTCCTTCCTTCTCCCTTTCCCTCTCCTTCTTCTTCCCTCCCTCTCCCTTCTCCTTTCCTCCTCTCCCCCTTCCATTCTAGATAGCCTTGTCCACCCATATTAAGGGCTGGCAACCAATTACCCCTGATACCTTCTCTTCATGGATAAAGTCAGAGTTCTGTGAACTTGCCCATTGGAGTTTCATAACTGGATTTTCAGAACTCACTAAGTTTCCCACTTAGACAAATTTCCTTCATAAGACAAAATTCTGGTTGCATTGCCTTAACTCTAATTCTAATTCCTATCCATTCTACCTTGCATCATATTTATTAGCATATTTATGTATGGCCTTTTCCATTAAACTGAAAGCTCCTTGAGGACAGGAAGTGTGTAATTTTCATTTTGGCATCCTCAGTGCCTTACATATAAATAAGCAATAATCAATGTTTGTTGAAAGAATGTAAAATGATGTATTGGATGCTGATTCAATGAGGTTTTGATGAATCTTTTTTGTTAGCAAAACACCACTAATTAGGAGAGGCAATAACTAAAAGAATATTGAACTTAGATTCAGAGGATCTAAATTTGTGTCTCAGTTTTCTCATTTGTAGAATTAGGTGGCTAGAATAGGTTACTTGAAAGGTCTTTATAAGCTTTAAAAAGTAAATTTGAATTATTTTCAATTGTTAAGTACTTATTTTTTTCTCTGTCCCTTCTATCCTCATTTCTGAAAAGCAACAAACAATGGGGGGGAAGAAAGAAAAAGCAGAAAGGAGGGGAAAAGGAAGGAATTGTTAGCTAGTTACTTGTGCACTATAATATATATAATGCTAGTATAGAACATGGAAGATATAACTCATATTGAATTTGTGCATTTGAGTTATCTCCTAAATCAGCAATTCTCAAATTTTTGGTAGAACCCTTTGTAGCATACAGAGTTGAACAAGACAGAATTCCACAATGGTGAAGTTCAAAAATGTGTTTATTCTAAATATTAATCTGTTATTTCTGTCAGGAGGTAGTCAGCATTCTTCTTACTTCTTTGGTTATCAGTTCCAAATTTATTGTGTAAAAATGAGAATTTTAGTTGTTGAGTTTGTTTAAACTGAGATATACATCTGTATTATTATTAATCCTAAAATCTTAAAAAAAATCTAAACAATACTTCCAAAAGTTGCTCCAAGGGTCTCTTATTTTTACATTTTTACAATGACCTGGATAATTGTATGTGCTTAGTGAATCTGCCCATATTATTTTGGCGAACATGACGAAAATTCATACTGAAGTTCAAAAAATTCCAGGTCATGATAGTATGATTTAAGACAGTATTTTGCAAACTTTGCTGCAAGGACCCCAGTTTTTTTCAATAATCTTAAGTCATTTCATAATAGACATTACACATGATTTTAGAGAGTTTTACTACAAGAGTTCTGCCAAAGTTTTGTTTAAACTGAAGGATTATATCACTGTGGAAAAGTTTGAGAACCACTGATTTAGGAGATCCATTCAAGTTCACAAATTCAATTTGAGAGCAGCATATGTGTGGGGACACTAAAATTATAGATCATAATCTGTGAGTAGCTAAGTAAATGATTTCACTTCTCTAAAGTAAAGAAGTTTCTTTATCTGTAAAATGAGTGGGTTGTGCAAAATGATCTGGAATTTAACTAAGAATTAGTAAGGGGCATCCAGTTCTAAATCTACGATTCTTTAGATATTAAATAGCCAATCAGATGTGAGACATATTATTATAAAGTGTGTATAAAATAGGATAATGTTTTCTAAAGAAAAGAGGTTTGAGGGTAATGATAGATATTTTCTAACCCTACAGAAACCAGAATAGGAGGAAAAGATCACATCTTCACATTCATGGTAGTTTGGCAAAAATGGTCAGGCATAGAAGTAAATGGCTGTAGTTCTTGCTACCAGAGTGACTGAGGCTGATGGATTGCTTGAATTTGGGAGTTTAAGTGTCCATATCAAGTCAAATACTAATACAATGAATGGGAAATAGAGGACTTTTGGGTTGTCTAAAGAGGGACAAAGTGCCCCAAGTCAAAAAAAACCAAGTAGGTTAAAGCTTTCAGTCTGCATGAGATAAGGAAACATTGTTTCATCCCTCCAAATAAAACAAAACAAAACATTAAACATGTTTCTAGGAAAAGAAAAAAAAATCAATTAGTAGAGAAGTTTATAGAATTGTCTGCAAAAATAGGATAGGATCTCATCAATATGCTCTTAAAATGATACTGGGAAAGACTAACACTGCCTGATGGTTTCCTAAGCAATTTGTCATTCCATTATTACTGACTAATTCATCACTATAACCCTCATTTAACAAATGGAGATATTGGGCCCCAGAAAAGTAAGTTGTTATTGACTATGAAATTTAACCTTTCCTCCTTCTCCTTGAGCTTACATTATCTTCTTGAAACAAACACAAACATTCAAATAACGCTATTTTCCCAGGATTCAGGAAAAACAAAAAGCATAAAAATAATCTGCTTTTTAAAATTCGAGTAGGCCAGGATTTCTTATATGCCTCTGAGAATAAAAGCTTTCCCCAGGGCTCAGGCTATATTAAGATATTTTCACCACATCATTGTTGAAAGCACCTGGATATGGCACCTGAGCTGTGCACAATCACCAATGACAAATGCAGTAAGCACCAGGATGCCTGGCCTAATTATACATCTGTCATAGTGCACTGGGCAATTTTCCATTCCAATGTCTCCACCCCTCTGCCCAGCTTCAAACCGCACAGTAAAGAGAAGTATCCACAGAACTCTACATTAAAGGCTTTTAGACAGACCACAATGCAATCAAAGTATTGGGCTGCAGTAGCTGCCACAACCATTTTCCGGTGTGGTTGACCCACATGTTACACTTGGGTTGCCACTTGTCTCAGATGAGGGTGCTAACTTGGCCTACATATGAAACTGATTTCACCTTTCCTGACTTGTTTTTATTTATTTCAGTTTCTTAGTGTGGCTTTTTTCCTCTTCTCTTTATCCCACTCCCAGTATTACAATTAGAGTATAAAGTTGACTTTAAGAACATCATGGCATAGTAGATGGAAGACCAATCTTGGGACTTAAGAAGACCTGAGTTTAAGTCCAGACTTTGATGCATGAGAGCTATGTTGAAAGTGTGTCAAACTCTTACTGCCTACAGGAACATTCTAAGATTATGTCAATAAGACTACAATTATGGGAAAGTCAGTAATAATTATATGAATCTTTAAGGGCCTAATGAAGACTGAATGGTTTTTATAACTAGGTATTGATAGGAGAATAAAACAATTGGGAGCTAGGGGAAGAGGAATAGTTTATTTCTTAATATATTTATTTTGATTTTTCTCCTCTTACCTCATGCTGGGGGATTAGGGAATTATTGGAAGCATGGAGTTTGCTTTGATTCTATTGCCACATAAACAGAAGAATCTTCCAAGTCCTAAATTTTAAAAAGTAATTCTGATTTTCTTGGGGGTGACATTGTTGGCTTATATCAGATTTAAGTAAAAAAAAAAATGACTTGGGGATTAGTAACCAAATCTCTAAGGTGTCTTTCACTCAATTCAGCTCCAGTGAACAAAAGAAGAGTATCTAGATTTATTCTAGCAAATCTTAAACCTGAGGCTGGTACAATGGGAAAGGAGAGAGTTGGTATTCACATCTATATATTGATGTGAGTCTTAACACGTGTTATAGGTGACTAGACAATTACTTCCTACAAAATAAAGACCAAATCTTATACCTCAGCTCTGGCACTTACCATTTGAGGTTGTTTTATCTGTAGGATGGTGATATTTGCATACGTGCCTCATAGGTTGTTGTGGGCAAGGAATTTTGTAAAGAATGCTTCTCACAGAATGTAAGCTCCCTGAAGGCAAGCCCTTTGTCTTTGGATCCCCAGTAGCTATTATAGACTTTTACACATAGTAGACTGGCCTTTATTAGATTTAATTAATATCATTCATATTAATTTTTGGTATTTTTTCCAAGTTCTATTTCCTTTTTCTTTCCCTGAGAGATTATAGTATGGAAAGTGCTTCTTGAATACTCATCAAGAGGATTATTTTTATAGTCAGGATCATGCTGTTGACATCATCATCATCATATGACATTAACTTTCAATTCTTTCTCCTCCTACCTTCCAGAAGGTGTTCCAATAGTACTCTGTTGGTTTAGAGTCTATAACTGGTCACGATGGACTATGCTTTCAAAATGCAGTTTGTGCTTTTTAATTCCTGTCTTACTGACTTTAAGCCTAACTTAACAGCACTAAGGGGAGGGGGGAAAAAACTAAGCTAATTATATGCCATTGCTATTTGACTCCTACCAAGTTCTTTAGTTAGAGAGCACTGTTTTCTCCACATGTTAAAGTTTAGAAGGTAATTATAAATATCCCCATTATAGAGAAGGTGCTCACTGAAGAACAGTGACATTGAGTATTTGCTCTTGGCCAAATAAAACAACCATGACACAGCTGGAGAGAAAAGCCATGAGTTTTTTGACTTCCTGTCCATGTGCTAACCTCTAGATAATAGGTACCATAGAAGGAAAATTCATTGCTTAAACTATTACCAGACAAATGATCTCAAACCTTATGTTCCATTCAGTATGAAAAAGAAATTAATTCAAATTGGATGATAGCATATTTCCTATACTCTCAGTATTTGCCTACCATAATAATTAAGTGCTACACATTGCAGTCTCCTTATTAACTGCTTGGGGGGACACTGGGCAATCTGGACCTGTTGTTTCATTGGTGCAAAATTTCAGCAACTCACTTTTAGATATAGTCCTAAATCAAATTGCCTAGGGACACTGAGAGATTGGCTCACTTTCACAGAACTCTTATGTGTCAGAGACTGGTCTTAAACCCAGGCCTTCTTAATTTCCAAGTGTTCACTGTGTCATATTATCCTTAACTCAACCTTGTACTCTAACTGTGATATTTCTGTACAGTCTTCATACTGATGACAAATTTTTTGAAATCAATATTGGTTTATATCTTGAAATAACCTGTCTTGTGTTCGAAAAGTCTTAGAGACATGTAGTTACTAGATGCATTTTTTTCATTATGTAAAAAAAAAAATGCTCATCACATTGGTATGAATTTGAGTGAACTTTATCCAAGTAACAAGTTGAATTATTCAATAAAATCACCCACTAGAGCAAGGTTCATTAAATTTAGGATAGGGATGACTAGATAATTCACAAAGGGGTGCTTGGGTGTTTTGGGGATCAGAGATACAGCTCTGCAAATGAATTGCTTTGGTTGGTATTAATAATAGTGACTTTTGTATTAAAATGACATAAAAGAAAGGCATCATCATAAGATGTATGAATAGAAAATTGATGGCTAGTCAAGGATTAAGAAAGAGATTAAAAAATTAATAGCCTAGTCCTGCACTGGAATCTGTGATATATCAAAGAGAACTAATTTGCAAGAACACTGGGTAGATTCTTATGGAGGAATTATGGGAAGACATGAATAGGAAAATAGTAGGATAAGAAGTTTTGGAATGAATTGTAATCTGCACTGATGAATGGAATGCCAATATTGATGAGCTCAGTCAACTACCATCTATGAGAAGAACATATAAATAGAAAAAGAAAGATTTCTCTTGGTTTCTTTACCTGTATATTCCTCTTTGACCTTTAAGATCTATTACATTGCAAAGAAAACAAATAAATTATTAGGTTTTTTTTTTCTGTGACGGAAAGTTGTGTGCCATATGAGTTTGATGAAATGTTCAAGAAACACTGAACTGGTCCAACACTATATTCAACTTACTTGAAAATCTTTGTCTTTTTTTCCTTCTTTATTCATAAATTTCATGCACAAATTGATGGTATCCTATATTAACTTGGTGGAGTTCTCAATGAAATTTCAATAGACAAGTGTTAACTAAGCTCCCAAGGTTGAGTTAAGAACACAATGGCATAGTGACCAGAGAGCCAACCAGCACTTATTAAACAACAACCTATTATGTGCATGGCATTGTGCAAGACACTGGAAATACTGGGGAAAAAAAAGATTCTTGTCCTCAGAGAGTTTATATTCTCTTAGGAAAAACAACATACACACAGATAAATCATTGCAAATTGTGTAATAAGTAATTTTTGAAGACTAGGTCCTAATAACTGGGGAATCAGGGAAGACTTTACATGGAAGGTGGTGCTTTAATTGGATTTCAAAGAAATTCATAGAATTTCTGTGTGTCTAAAAAAAGAGGGAATATGTTCCAGGTATGGGAGACAATTTGTGCCAAGGCATATAGGCAGGAGATACAGTATTATTTACTTGGAATAGTAAATAGGTCAGTCTGGTTGAACAATAGGAATACATGAGAATAGTAATTTGAAATTATTTTGGAAGATAATTTGGAGCTAGATTGCCCTGAAGGAAAGATGAAGAATAGTTCATGTCTTCTTCTTTCCTGGAACCCAGTCTACTGTACTCTTACAATTTCTCAAACAAAAATATGTTGCAAAATCAGTGAAAATCAGTTCAATAAAAACATTAAAAGCCCATCTTTGCTATCAAAATTAGTTGACTGGCCTTTAATCAATCAAGAAGTGAAAGGGTCAGGGTACTCTGCCAGGCATCAGAGATACAAAGAAAAAAAAATGACATTTTTTCCTGCTCTCAAAGAGCTTTCATTTTTTAGGGAGACAATATGTACCCACATAAGTGTATATAAAATATATAGAAAATTAACACCAACATTATACTTATTATATAAAGGTAGCATGCTACTGGATATAAACATTAAAGGAAGAGAGCTATGTTTCTGATTCAGATGAAGATTCTGGATATAGTTTATGGCTAACTTGTGACTAGAACAAAAGAGAGGTCATAAGGTAGAGAGGGTAAGAGAGATAGAAAGAAATCCTATAAATAAATTTTCACAGATAGATTTGACTATATGTAATGAATAGCCATGAAGAAGATATTTTTATTCTTATTAATAATTACAGATCAAAAATTATGTTGTCTGTTTTTTTTTGCCAGTCCTCCCTTCCCCTTCCCCCCACGTCTTGCCTTCTTATTAAACCATTTTGTCATTGTATTCTGTTTGAGTATAAGGCTCTCCCAGAAGGGGTATCTGGTATAATTCCTGAATGATATTTAGCTTTATGTGTCAGTTCTGAAATCAACTTAGAAACGAACTTCAATTTTACTTGCAAAAGCAGTGTATGGGAAATGAGCCATTTTATAGTCTGGAAATGTTAAAAAACAATCCCAGTGTTTTGAAGAGTTAGTCTTAGAGATGCCCCATGTGGGCTATAAACAAGGACAGACTCAACATCCCCACCCCTTACATTAGACTAGTATTCTGTTCACCAAAAAAAAAAATCAGAATTTGAAATAAGTAGGATTCAAAGGCAATACTGATTTTTTAAAAAGTATTTATTTCCCCAGAGAGTAGAGAAATACCAGATGGAATTCAGAATCTAAGGATGCATTTTACCTATTCAATTGTTTTTTGGATAGAATTACCCTATTGTTTCAATTCATAAAACATTTAAAATATTTTAGCAGACAAGTCACCAAAAATTTTTCATAATAATGTCATATAATTTTAATATAGTCTAGTACCCATCACCCTCAGGCAGTTACATAGAGATTAATACTTTCATACAAAAAAAAAAAGAAAGGAAAAGAATTGATAAACATTCTTACAGCATATGAAAAGTAGTTTTAAAATCTACTGAAATACTTTTGGAATAAGCAGATTTAACTCACCAAGTAACAGTAAAGAGTAATAAAAAAGGAAACATTATTGGATTTGCTGAATGTAGCCCCAAAATGGCTTTCTTCCAGATAAAGCTTATGAAAAGACTAAGGTCCAAGAGTGGAATCAAAAGGTCTGCTATCGGCAACATCTGCATGACTTCCATCAATAATGCTGACAAAAAGTCATTGAACAAGTGCAGATATGTTTGTGAAAATGATCATATATATTAGATGTAATATATTTTTATATGCAAACAATGAGGGATTTTGTTTTGCTTGTCTATTCATATTTGTTACAAGGAATTTGTTTTTATTTTCCCTTTTTTAACCATTAGGGTAGGATATGGGCAGACAAAACATAGATTTCTGTTCATTAAAAAAAAAAAGTTTAAAATTAGAAAGGGTACTACATATGCGAACTGTTGCATGCACTTTTGAATTAGGTTACTACAGTGTTAATTTTATTTAATTGTTTAACAAAAATTGTTTTATTTAATTTGTTTAACATTACCAGAGTAATGAATGATGTATAAATAATTGTAACAATAAAACGATACATAATTTTTTTAAATGGGAAGTTTATGACAATTCAGACCTAGTAATTTCCAGTAGAAACTATCAAAAATTTATTCTTAAAGAGCATGGATTTCATGTTCAATGCAGACTATGCAAGAAAAATGTAAAGACAAAACAACATATCACAATAATCTGTAAATATAAATATTTAACACCTCCTAAAAATTAGCAAGAAGATGTATTAATATTTTACATATTGACTGTGACAAATTCTGATATGCAAAATACAAGCCCTAAAATATCCTGGAAAATTCAACCAAGGTTTTCATACGCTTAATCAATAAATTTATCCTACTTTGTTTGTTGCAGTGATGGCAAAAGAACAAAAAATAATGATAAATTTTGTGAATAACAACCTAGTGATGAGATTCCCTGAGTTTGTTTAGACTTCAACTTCAGAATATTTGCTGTCCTTGTACTTGAGGTTCTATATTATGGGATCTCCTAAAGCTTGTGCCTCACTGGCATGGGATTCTTCATGGTGAGACAGCTGTACTCCAATAGAGAGATAAATAATGGTTATGATAATAAATCTTCAATTTGCTTATCAGTGTTTGTAGGAACCCTTCAAAGATAATTTAAGTCTCTCAACAATCTGGTTAGATTTTCCATTTCCAATCATGTTTCACACACAGTATATTTCAGTATAAATGGATTTGTTATGTATTTTTTTTCTAGTAGCTTATCCATGCCCATATTTCCCCTTAACATCTTTAGAGACAGGAAATGTTTTGGTTTTTACCCCAAAGTCTGAGAATCTGTGTAGAATAGTCAACAAATGAATACTTGCTGAAGGAATGAACACTAGCTTGTACATAATCAATTTCCCATCTCCATGCCTTTGCAGAAATGGTCACCTCTAAGTAGAAGACACCTTCTTTTTCATCTCTTCCTCTTATTATCCCTACTTTCCTTTCAGACAAAGACCACTAACCCCTACAGGCTACATTTTGATTTAGTTTTAAAATGCTTTATTGTGTTTTTATTTCTTTTGTCAAATATTTCTCAGTCACATTTTAATCTCATCCTGGCTGCGCTCTGGAGTGTTGTGGGCTGCTTCTGTTTTAACATACAATTTAGATGCTGCCTCCCATATGTGGTACATTCTGATCTTCCAGGATTATTGCAATTCTTCTTAAAATTGCCCACTATTGTTTGTTTATCAAAATATTTACTTATCAAAATATACATGATTTCCCCCAATAGAAATTAAGCTTCTTGAGGATAGGAATTATTCTGTTTTTGTCTTTATACCTAGGAGGCACTCAATACATATTTGTTTAATTAACTAATAATATTGCTTTTATCTTTTTTTCTTCAAAAATGTATGCATGGATAATTTTTCAACATTAACCCTTGCAAAACCTTGAGTTCCAATTCCCTTCCCTTTTCCCCACCCCTTCTCCTAGATGGCAAGTAATCCAATATATGTTAGAAATGGTAGAAATATATGTTAAGTTCAATATATGTATACATGGTCATATAATTATCTTGCTGCACAGAAAAAATCAAATCAAACAAGAAAAAATGAGAAAGAAAATAAAATGCAAGCAAACAATAACAAAAAGAGTGAAAATGCTATGTTGTGAACCACACTCAGCTCTCACAGTTCTCTCTGGGTATAGATGACTCTCTTCATTACAAGATCATTGGAACTTGTCTGAATCATCTCATTGTTGAAGACAGTCATAGAAGTGACTAATAATATTAAAAAGGCACAGATTTAAAAGTACTTCCACATAGATTATTGTTTGATCTGCAAATAGTTTTTGTAGGAAATAAATGTTCAACCATGTTGTAGACACTATAATGGAACTAGAAAATATAGACCATGGTTCCTGCCTTCTCTAAGTCCTTAGAGCCTAGTTGGGGACACAAAATGAACATATATAAAATAACTGGAAAACAAGATGTGACAGGAAAATAACATGTACAGAATTGTATAAAACAGACTGTAGTTCTATAGGAGATATGGAAAGAAAAGAGCTTAATAGGGTTGCCTTCTTCAGAGGTAAAATATGGCATTTTCACCATAACAAGTCAGCCAGCAAGCATGTAATACCTTACTATGGCATATATTAGAGCAATTAGAAATTAGGAATAAGTTAAAAATATAAAAATTATGAGGGAAGTAGAGTGAGAAGGCATATGTGATTTGGGGATACTTAAGGGCAATATCTGAGAAACTATATCATAAGATGTATCTTTCAGAATGAAAATGGATTCTATTTTGACACATTGTGACACGCTAGGGGGCTCCAAACTGGAAAGATAGATAAGGGGACTGCTTCAAAGGTGGGGGGTGGTGGTAAGGGAAGAAATCTCATTGCTTTCAATTAAGATTCTGTGGGTGGGGGAGAACAGTGGAGTTCTCAGGAAAGGAACTGGCTGATATTATTATTTTTTTTGGTGCAGCATTCCAGAAAACATAATCAATGGCACCAGTCCAGTTCCCATTTAGTAACCAGAGAACTAGCCGCAGCTGTTTTTTATGCCTAGTGGTGCCAGTTTGATAGTGTATAATCATATTTGCATAAAGATAAAAAGGAAGGTGTTATAGAACACAGTTAAGCCTATGGTTTCACCATGAATTAAAGGTAATTTCAGACTAATTAGGTATAATTTGTTAAGGAATTCTTCCCAGCAATGATGACTCTGATTTTGTAATTACAGGACAATGCTTACTGTGGCTTTCAAGGCAGGAGAAAGCACACCCGAGGGGGTCATGTCCCACACTAGGCAGATCTAATGGTGCCACAAAAGACAGGTGTTTTGTCAGATTTCAGCCACACACTTTCACACCTGCAACACATTAACTACAGCAGCAATGTTAATGAAGACCAGGTGCCTGTTCTGTAGCCTAAATGAGGAACTGGCATGAGATTTGCTGTTTGCTACCTGGAGTCCCCCCCCTTCCACCCCATGTCTCTGTAGACACACTTTGAATGCCATCAGAACATGTCCTTTCAGAATTCGACAGGTAAACTTTACTTTGCCCTATGTAGTCTTTAACTCAATCTCTTCATGATGGTTTTACATTTAACTGTCTTATTCTGTCTCCTCTTCCGTCTTCCACCAATATCTCTGTTGAGAGGGGGTAGGTCAACTTTTCAACAAGAAGCAGTGATCTCCTTAAGTACTGCCCCCCTTTTTGCTTCTAGATCTGCTTTTGAGGGTTTCCGAAAAGAACCTCAGCAATAGAAACTCTGAGATGGATTTCTGAAAAGTGCTGCATTATCAACTACTACCAGGGAGAGTCTGATTATAGGGACTTGAGTCTTTTCAGACTTGAAGGTTGGCTATTCCCTCCGGAAATGAGTAATGGATGCCTTGAGCAAGCTTCTCATTTTAATAAAACACAAGGTTTTCATTGTGCATGAGGCTACGTCATTTTAATGTTCTCCTGTTATGAAACACAAAATCGTTTCTTTTTTCTTTATTTGAAAAGGATGTTGATAGCAAAGGCCTTTTTCTTTACTTTTTAGCTTCTTTCCTCCTTTCCTTTGTTCCACAAGTTAGATTATTTGTGGCTGTCCATTGTAAATAGTGGCTGTGGAGGGTTGGGGGTGGGAACCAACAGTGAAACAACCAACAACTGAAAGGGGGAAAAATCCTCTGAGGTCTATATTCTCAGCAGCAGGAGTCTAATTATCAGACTCTTTACCAGCCACTTCTGGCACATGACAGTCCCCTCACAAAACAATTAGCCTCCTTACCCTGCAAAACCCAGGGATGGTCAAACATCAAAATGTGTGACACTGTATTTAACTCCCTGGTCCTAATTAAGTTAGAACAAAATGGAATCCCAGACTTTAAGTACAGCAGATGTGGAGCTTGGAGTTTGGAAACAGCTTGTAAGTATGACATTCCTTAACTGTACTTACCCAGTGTAAATGAGGAGAGAAGAACTTAGAGAAGACCTTGAAAAAAATAGAAGTGATTCTTTTACACACTAAATGCTCAGTTAATCGTCTCTAATGTGAAAGATACCTCCTCCAAGACACAAGAAGTAGTAGTTCAATGGAATCAACTTAGACTTGTAGTGCTTGACAGCTGGGTTTGAAGTCAACGATATCACAAACCATATGAAATGGGATCCTTGATAAATAAGAATGAAAGAATGAAAAACAAAACAAAATAATAATAAACAAAATTTAATTAGCAATTTTCATCTTTTGAATCTAGCTATCTTGTTTATACATGTCATTTCACTGATGTATGTTATATTTCAACAAGTCCAGGTCAGCCACTATTCTCCATTTATATAGAATTTTTGTGAGGTGCTTGTAGCACAGAGAACTTCACCGACTTTCTCATGGTCACAGCCAATGTGTTTTAGAGGCTAGACTTGATCCCAGGTCTTCATGGTCAACTTGAGGTAGTGTTGTTGTTCAGTCAATTTCAATTACATCAGACTGTGACTCTATCTTGGGTTTTCTAGGCAAAAATACAGAAATGGTTTGTCATTTCCTTCTCAAATCATTTTATAGATGAGGAAACTGAGGTAAAAAGAATTAAATAACCTGCAAAGGGTCACACAGCCAGTACATGAAGTCAAATTTGAAGTCAGGACTTTGAATTCAGGGCTTTCTGACTCTAGGCTTGGCACTTTATTCACTGTATCATCTAGTTGCCTATTTAACTCTCTGCCTCTGTCTCTATCTCACTGCCTCTGTTTCTATATCTGTTGCTTTGTCTCTGTCTCTCCCTCCCCCTTCTCACTCTCGCTTTCCCCCTCTGTCTCTCCCTCTCCTTCTTCCTTGCCTTTTTCCTCTCCCTTTTTTTCTCCTTTTCCCTCTCCTCTCTCCCTTCTTCACCTCCTCTCCCTCCCTTCCTCCCTTCTTCCCTTTTCCCCTTCTCCACCTTTCCTCCCCTTTTCCATCCTCCTCTCTTCCTCCCTCCTCACTCTTCCTCTCCTCCCTCTCCTCCTCACCTTCCCCTCTTTCTCAGTCTGTCTCTCATCTTTCCTTTCCTTTCTCAGTCTCTTCCTTATGTGGTTAGGAGATTTATATTTTATCTCACAATAATATAGGATTTCTAGAACTTTTTTATGTTTAAGGAAATCCTAATTTATTCTTAAATAGTGTTGATAAGTGTAGATTAAAACTGATATGAAAAGAAAATAAAGAAAAAAGTTTTATGGCATAAAATTGCAATATATTCAATAATTTTGTACTTTTAAAAACTGGAAATTTTTGCTACCTTCATGCTTCAACAATAGTCAAGATACATTAAATTGGCTTGCTAAGCACCCACTATATACAGAGCACTATGCTAAGTAATGGGAAATACAGAAAATTCTGAAAAGATGTAGTTCCTGATCTCCTGGAAGTTATAATCTATTATTGGCATATGATAGCAACCCAGTGCAATAAAAGAACTATGTTTATAAATGTGTCATTAGCTTGTTATTGTTCTTTGCATATTGTCTCTGACATTCAACTGTGAGTTCTTTGAGAACATTAAACAGTCATGCCTTTATCTTTGGGACTTAACACAGTGCCTGACACATAGTAGATGCTTTAAAATTATTATTGAGTGACTTTTTGACATTTGAGGGAGGAAATTGTTACAATAGGCACAGTGATATATATATCAGAAAAAAAGTGGTAAAATTGAAGCCCAGGGGGAAAAATACCCTTTCTACTACATCACCGTTGTCTTGCTTCCATATGATGACAATAGTAAGAGTAGCAATAATGGAATGAAACAATTATGTAATTAGTAATATTATAATAACATAATATTAATGATTAAAACAATAAAATTAAATAGTAATAATAATAACTCAAATATTTGAAAAGTATTTTATATTGCTTATCTCATCTAATCCTCACAACACCCCTGTGAAAAGATTGAGTGTTTCTATCACTATTTTATATTTAAGTATTTTATTTTTTAAAATTTTTATATTTTATAGATGAGTAAATTGAGATTCAGATAATGTAAGTGATTTTCTAATCAACATGAGAGGTAGGATTCAAACTCAGGTTTCTCTTGATGGTAACTTCAGTATGCTGCCTCTCTGTTGATTAGTTGTCTTGACTTTTCATGGATGGCAAAGTCTAGTGGACAGAGGACTCTGGTTTTAAAGTAAGATCTGATGAATTCAGACTCTACCAGTATTCCTCATTAGCTCTATGACCCCAGGGAAGTCTATTTAAATGTCTGAGTCTCAGTTTCCTCATCTAAAAATGTTGGGATTAGATTAAATGATTTCTCCCCCCTCCCTTTTTTTTAAATAGTATTTTGTTTTTCTAAAATACATACAAATATAGTTTTCAGTGTTTATCTTTGACCTTGTGTTCCAAAATTCCCTTCCTATCCTTCCCCTCCCTTTCCTCCCTCTCCAAGACAACAAGAAATAATATAGGTTAAACATGTGTAGTTCTTCTAAACATATTGCCATATTTGTCATGCTATGTAAGAAAAATCAAATCGAGAAGAAAAAAAATGAGAAAGAAAAAAAAACTCAAGCAAACAAACAACAACAACAACAACAATAAAAAGCTGAAAATGCCAAGCTTTGATCCATATTCAGTCTCCATAGTTCTCTCTCTGGACAGTGATGGCATTTTTCATCACAAGTCTATTGGAACTTCCTTAAGATTCAATGATTCCTAAGTGCTTTTCTAGCTTCAATAATTTATGAACCTTCTGTAGTCCTATCCCTATATTTTTGTTGTTCTCTTCCTTACGTGTATTACTCTGTAAGCTAAGATTTTAAACCATACTTTCCTGGAAATCAAAAGAGGGACTAGAATTGGACACTTTGAAATGGATCATATAGCATCCTATAAAGGAACGATTGCTGGCCAATCTCACTCAAAGCACACTACTTACAGAGTTGCTTCAGTCTCTGTGGTGGGGATACCTGCCCATAAAACTTACTTTGAGTTTAAGTAAATTAGATGGAGAACTTGGGCTGCTGGGAGATTGTCAATGAGTGTTCATGATTGTCTATTGTCCAGGCCAGATTTGGATCCTCTTACCATCTAAACCAAAAGTCTTCCTTCTAGTGACACTGAATTATTTTTAATTATCCATCTACTGAAGCTTAACCATCCTTCATTCAGGTCACACTTGATCAGAACATGGCTCATAAGTTTTACGATCTGTATTTTGTAGCCCAACCATGTGGGTAGCCACCTTTCCTGACAGCCAGTGATCTATCAACCTGATCCATTCTCTCCCTTGACAGGGCCCCTGAGCAACTCTGAGCAGGAGATTTGCAGAAATCAGAGTCAATCTTAGGATCATAGTGTTTGAGATGAAAACAAACTTAGAAGCTGTAGCATGCACGGTGGTTATACTGCCGTAAACCAAATTGGCAGATGGGCTAAATCAGATAATCAATAGGCCTTAAACCCATTGGTGAGTAAGACGATATCAATCTATCCTAAGTTTGTGAAGACTTTCCCCAGCAGAATGGGAGGATGAAAAGAATTTTTTTTCCATGGCCATGAAGGTGACTCTAAGCTAAGTCAAGGTCATCCCTTGCAGCCTACATCATTACTCGTAGTCCTTATTTTTGTCTTGGTACTGGACTTGTATGACTCTGGAAGAGAGAGTAAAAAAGATTTTGTGCAACTCCATTTCACTAAAATCTAATTCATGTATGAGTCAAGACATCATCCTGACATATCATTGATCCTCTTACAAAATGAAGAACAGGCGTTGCTAATGGGGCAGTGGATAGAGCACTAGCCCATAGTCAGGAGGGCTTGAATTCAAATCCAACCTCAGATATTTAATACTTCCTTGCTTTTTGATCTTGAACAAGTCACTTAACCCCAATTGCCTCACCCAAAACAAAAACAAAAGCAACAACAATGGATGAGAAAATTCAGACTGAAAGATATCAAATGACTTTCTAAAATTCATAAATATAGTTGAGTAGCAGAGCTGGGATTTGAACCCTGGTTTTCTGACCCTTAATTCAATACTTTTTTCACCATGACAGTCTTGACAAAGGAAAGCTTGACATTTTTCTTGGGAACTAAATTTCAAAGTTTTAGTGATCCTTGTCCCCAAATTTCAAGCCTTTAGTGACCCTTGTTTCCCACATTTTGCATTTGTCAACTCTTTTAAAATATCTTTCCTTCCCCAAAATAAAGTACATCATATTTTGTAAAGATAAAGGAGTTTCTCTTCCCAAGTTCAATTCTTGTTTGAACCTTACAGCTACAGATGAGGCCAATCTAACATGTAGGCAGAATGGGTAGTGGTCTTTGTTACCCATATTTCTAACTCACTGGCCCTATTATTGCATTTGAAACCTTTACATTAACAGCATTATGTGCAGGAACTCTGTAATAATGAGCCCATATAAAAAATTAGGGCACACAAGTAAATAGAGAAGAAACAAATCATTCACTGGTCCTCTGCATAAATGGTATTGATTGACTGACTGCCAGTCAGTGTTATGGGCATGATTGCAGATCAGTAGCCAATAAACTAACTAGAAAGGGGATACAAAAATGTTATCTTTCTCTCCATGTTTCTCTTGCACTGATACTATTATAAGAATTTGAGTCCATTCTTCTCATCAACTTGAGGTTTTCAAGTTTCTGCTTCTATTTTGTGTTTTAATGTGCTTAAAGTGTGGTGTGGTTAAAGTCCTATATGTTAGTCACTCCTTTTGGTTAAGGCTATGTATTCTCAATGTTTTCAAATATGAGGATTCCTTTTTAATATACAACATTTCCTGGAGCCCTGCATTGCTGAACTTTTATTAGGTTAAAATACAGGCTGACTAAAACCTACTATAAATTCAGTAATTCAAAATAGCTTTTAACTGATTTTGTACTTTATTAATCTTGATATCATCTGTTTGAATACTAACACATAGACACTCCCCCCCCACACACATATATGACATGTCCCAGGACTTAATTTCTCAAAATATATGAGACCAAAAGAGACTAATACATTGGGGAAAAAAATATCTGGCCTTTTTCCTAGAAAGATATGAATAAGCCACCAGCAGAGTGATGTCTCCAGACAAAAAACTTTATACTCTACAATATTGAAGACTTAAAAGAGAATCTTATGTATCTAGAAAAAGTTACTACAGAAAGAAGAGACAATATACTGAATTGCCTTTGGATTAAAGAGAAGATAATAATTTTGAGTGGCAATGATGTTATCACTGAACTTCATTTTCCCATTATAACAAAACTATTCAAATTAGCTTTTGGAGCTTTTCCAGCTAGCTCCAAGAACACTTGAGAAAGAGACTGAAAGAATGAAACCTCCATACTGTAAGCATCTACTGCTGGATTGCTTAGTCCCAAAGAGGGATTTTGTTGCCTAATTTATATTGGGGAATAAGAAGACTTAAAAATGGATTGTCTTGCAATTAAAAAAATTGTTCTTGAGATCTTTTGTTTTTATATCACTATCATTTCTTAATGTCTACTCCAAATCACAGTAAACTGACCCTTGTGTCAAAGAACAAAAAACCAAAGGAATGAAACAAAATTAACCAAGAAATCAACTAAATCTGGCAGTATGTGCCATGAGTTATCCTTTTTTGGAGGGAGGAGAATAATCATTATCTACTTTCATAGTCTTTCCTTTGTTTCCTTTGGTCTTTCCATCTAGATACTGTGAATATTGTATCTATTTCTTGGTTCTATTTATTTCAGTATACATTGCTTTATAGGAATCTTCCCAGGCTTCTCTGAATCCATTATATTCATCATTTCTCTTACTGTAATATTATCCCTCTCTATTCATATATCACAATTTATTGATCCACTACTTAATTGATGGTCAGGTACTTTCTAGTTCTTTGCTATCATAAAGTATGTGCCTATGAATGTTCTGATGTATATGGCACTTTTGTTTTTCTATTTAACCTTCCTGAAATAATATGATTGATATAAATCTGGATCACAGGGTATGGAAACATTAGTCATTTTAAAAGTCATTAATTCCAAATGCCTTTGAACTGATTTTTTAAAAGTCCCCTAGAAGTATAACAGGGTGTATCCATTTGCAGATAGCCACAAAGACTCAAACAGCATTTATTAAGTGTCTATTATGTATCAGGCACAGTTCTAAGTGTTAGGAATACCAAAAAAAAAAAAAAAAGATGAAATACACACACTGCCTTCAAGAAGCCTATGATCTAATGAATGTTTTTACTATTTAATTTCTTTATTTTTATTGCTGTTTCATTTTTAAAGGGAAAAGAACTTTTGATTCCTTTGATATAGATAATTAAGAGGGAAGAAGGTTCTTTTATTTTTGTAATAAAATGTAGGCAAGTGCCCTTCATTTTAAAGATTTAGAGATTCATCTGGGAGCACTGAGATCAAAGGGGCTTGCTTAAAGACACATAGTGAGGATGTGTGAGAAATGAGATTTGAAACCAGGTTCCTGACCCTGAAGCTTGCACTGTATCCATTACATAATGCTATCACACTTATAGTTTCATGTCTTAATTAAATGCTCTTGTAATTGGATTTTTGTGTTTTTCTATGGTCTATGGGTAGCATGAACCATAGGCTTGAATGGAAGAGTTCATTATTCCCAAACAATCTTTGTTTCTGGGATTACATAAAGGATTCTGAATGTTCCCAAAATCTTAGTATAGTATTAAGCAATTAAAATTATATAGACTATGAGAAACTTGAGGCCTTGGGAAGAAGAGTTAGTTGCCAAAGATCAAACTGGAAGTAAATATCAGTTAGCATTTGAATCCAGATCCTCTGCTCCTAGAGTCTATACTTTTTCAAATTTGCATTCCATTATGTAGTCTATCTAAAGAAAGTATGCATATATCTTTGTGTATATATGTAAAATGTGTGTGTGTGTATGTGTGTGTAAAACCTATTGATTCACAAGGAAATGAGGGGGGTTATCAGAGAGGGATAAATATGTAAGCCAGTATCAGCTATTATTATTTAACTTCAAATTTAAATCATTAAATAATAGAGTTTCCACTAATTCTTTCCTTTGATTCCTCATTATTTTGTTCAGATAACCATACATTCTAAGAAAATAGTTCAATATCTACTAGGTCTCACCAAGTAAGAAAAGGCCTGGATTGTGCCCAATGGGGCACTGTATATTGTTTGAGTACAATAAGTAATTTAAGTTTGTGGAGGCTCATTATTAGTTTGGCTTCAGGGCGACATATTTTTTTTTAGCCATCTCCAGGATCTTCTATTAAAGGGACTGTGATCTGAATAGTTCGGGCCAGCATCCACAATCCTGAAACTACATATCTCTACCTACTGAAGTACTAAAATAGCAGACTGATCCCAAAAAATGGGAAACAAAAATTGGGATTTTTGATGAGCTCTGGGGAGGAAAAGATCCAAGAAGGACTGTTCCTTAAGAATATGGGTACAAACTGACTGCCATAGGTAGAAATTCTGAGCAGCTTGTATGGGAAACATGAGGTCACTGATTATTTACTGGAGACTAAGAGAAGATGGAAAGGGAATAAAGAGGTAATGTAGAAAAATTCTTCAAGCCTCAATCTCTCTACATGAAAATGAAGATATTGGAAATGATCTAACTCTAAATCCTAGGGGCCTTGAAAAAGATGGTGATTTTATGTTGCCTAGCCGGTGGAACAAAATATTTAAGAGTTGAGAGATGAGGAAATGCTTCTAGTTCAGTTTCTTCACTCCCTTTTTACAGGTGAGAAAGCTGAGATTCAGGCATTGATTGATAGTAGCAGAACTTCAGACTTGAAGTCCAATACTTTTCTCATTATAGTAGAGCTGCCTAGAAGATAAGTCTGTGACTGTGGGATCTTGCAATGGTAGTGCTTTTGCCCTCCCTGCTCCTTTTTCTTTTCACCAGAGGTGCACATTCCTAAGGGTCTTGAGTCCTTCAGACAAAATGCTTTTGACACCGAAATTGCTGTTTAAAGCTCGACAGTGAACATCCTACCCTCTGGAAATGAAGCCCGTTCTGACATGCCCCCTTTTGTCCTTCCAAATGTCACTGGAAAGCGGGGGGAGGGGGTACTGAGTGGAAGAATGCACTTGGTTTTGGCAAGAGCTCCCAAAGTCCAGGCCCCCTCCTCATAAATTCCATTATAGAGAGCTGCCTAGAAAAGTCTGTGACTGTGGATCCTACAATGGTAGCTTCCTCCTGCTTTTTTTTACCAGAGGTAGCAATTCTAAGGGTACTTGAGTCTCAGAGAAAATGCTTTTGAACCGAAATGAGTATTAAAAAGCTCTTCAGTGAAATCTACCATCTGAAAGGAACTGTCAATGCGCCTTTGTCCTTCAAATGTCACTGGAAAGCAAGGAGAGGGGATAGGGAAGAATGCACTTGTTTTGGCAAGACGCTCCCAAAGTCAGGCCCTCCTAAAATCAAAGTGAGCAAGTCCTTGATCCTTACATGTGCACATCTCTGTGTCGTGCAGTGTGTGAAGAGACGAGAGAGAGATAAGAGACCAGCAACCGAGAGAAGATGCGAGCAAGTTTCCTCCACCCGTCCATCCACAGGATGAAAAGTCTTCAGTCAACATAATGAAAGAATGCAATGGGATTGCTAGCTAATGGCCAGCTAAGGGAGATAGGAAGGAGTTGCTGAGACTGTCTTCCAAATCAGTAAATGCAAATTGCAGCAAGATCCTGACCTTTTACTGTAACCAGCAGGCTGAAGTAACATCCATTATTTAACCACTTCCTGGAGTGGTTCTCCTTTAAAGGCACCAGTTCACTCCCACCCTCCCATTTCCTGACAACACCATAAAGTTTGTTTACCTGCATCAGAATGAAATGTCTCTTTTTTTTTTTTTAAATAATGGTCCTTAAGGACAGTCAATCTTATCATTTGCTCCTTTGACAAAGATTCTTCCTCATGGACCTCAGACGCTGAATCCATTTTTTTCCTTTCTCTTCTGATCATCTTAATAAGACGAACTACTTCTATTCTGATAAAATTAAATTTGATACTAGTCATAAAGAAAATGGTCTCTTTTTTCCTTTTTTTTTCCTCCTTTCTTCCCTCCCTCCCTTCTTCCCTTCCTCCTTTCCTTCCTTCCTCCTTCCCTCCCTTTCTTTCTTCCTTTCTTCCTTTCTTCCTTCCTCCCTCCCTCCCTTCATCCTTTCATTCTTCCCTCCCTCCCTTTTTCCCTCCTCCCTTTTTCTCTCCTCCCTTTCCCTCCCTTCCTCCCTCCCTTCTTCCCTTCCTCCTTCCCTACCTTCCTTCCTCCTTCCCTCCCTTCCTCCTTCCCTTCCTTCCTTCCTCCTTCCCTCCCTTCCTCTCTTCCTTTCTTCCTTTCTTCCTTCCTTCCTCCCTCCCTCCCTCCCTCCCTTCATCCCTTCATTCTTCCCTCCCTCTCTTTTTTCCCTCCTCCCTTTTTCTCTCCTACCTTTCCCTCCCTTCTTTCCTTCCTCCCTCCTTCCCTCTCTCTCTCCCTCCCTTTTTCCCTCCTCCCCTTCCCTCCCTTCCTTCCCTCCTTCCCTGCCTTCTCCTCCTTCTCCTCCTCCTCCTCCTCCTTCTTCTTCTTCCTCTTCTTCTTTCTTCTTCTTTTTTTCTTCTTTCTTCTTCTTCTTCTCCTTTTTTCTCTTCTCCTCTCTTCCTTCCTTTTCCCATCTTTTTTTCTCCTTCTCCTAGCTTTCTTCTTCTTCTTCCTCCTTCCCTGCCTCCTACTTATCTCTTTCTCCTCCTCCTCTTTCATCTTCTTCCTTGTTTTTTCTTCTTCCTCTTCTCCCTCCTTCTCCTCCTCTTTCTTCTTTATTCCATTGGAAAAAAAGTTTATAGCTGTTGCTACATAGAAATTGCTGTTCAGATTCTGGCAATCTTAGAAGAAAAAATGCTAAAGTAAATAGGAAAAATTAAATCAACGTTGACCTCTGAGTCCAAAATGTAAAAGAAACCAGGCACACAATCTAAGAATAAGTTTAGAAATCTCTGTTCACCCTTTCCATTCTTTTTCTATTTGGTTTTCATGGGAAAAAGTGTTTTTTATTTTGCTTTATTTTACAGTACTTTAAAAATTATTTTAAGACACTTTTTTCTCTTAGCCCAATAAATATGCAAACAAAAAATGTATGAATGGTTAAGAGAGGGAGAGAATGATACTGGAAAAAAAATCAGCAAAAATAAATGCAAGCTTCTTTTAAACTAGTAGAAAGCTTATGGGTCAAAATTACTTTTGAAACCTTGTCCTTTAGATATTGAGGTAATATATTTCTTCAGAGTCGTACCAAAGTGGAAGATTGTATAATGAACTTGTGAATGCCAGTTCACCTTAACTAATTCAAAATAAAGTCTAGTTTTGGAAATATAAAAGATTAGCTTTTCAGTTTAGGGTGTGTGCTGCTCATGAAAAGTATAAACATCTACATAGATTGTCTAAATGTAGTTCTCTGGGAGCCATGGATAGATATCTGGAATCTTTCCCACCCCAAGCTAAGAGAGACTGATTTTTTTTTTCTGCAAGCAAGAGCTGGAGCCATGGGACTAATCATTCTTTCCTTCTCTGAGAGGGGAGTACTAAATTATAATTATATCAGTTTTCTCACCTAATTTTCGCTCATCTAAGAGCATTGGTTTTTTATGCTTCAAAAGTCACATAACCACAAACTTCCCTGGTTTCCATACCTTGAAGGAAAAAGATAACCCTAGCTTACATCTATAGGCTTAACTCCCTCCTTCCAAATGCACATTGCATGAAAGACCATCACAAAAAAGTGAATAGTAAATAAAGCCATTTATCCAAGCAGAGAGCAAATAAAATCAGAGAAGTACTATAGGTTAAAGTGTACCAGAAAATACACACAAGTGAATGAATGCTTAAGGTGGGAATAAGATGAGATTTTGCTTAACTATGAGGCCAATGAGAATTCCTTAAAGACTCCAGGAAGGAGCTGGAAATCAGAGACATGCTGAGGAGTTAACTTCTTTCTGTACATGTTCAAGAGAATCTTTCTCTTTCTCTTCCCTAGAGTCTATTTTGAAGAAAGTCTGGAAATATGGGGGTCTTTCTTGAATTAGCCATGAAGTATGCCTCTCCATTCTCAAGCTTTTGAACTAGCTTTACCCCAGCATAGTGACAAAGATAGAATTCCTCTATAATTTTTAAAAAGGATTAAGCCTCAGAGGAATATAAAAATGAATAGTTTAAATATCAGAAATTTATATTATATCACTTAATAGTTTTAATACTTGAAGTAGAAATAAATGATTAAAGTAGAGTTTACTGCCACCAGTCAATATGAAGAACAAGAAAGTGTTAGAAGACTGAAACAGAAAAGTTTCTGAGCAAAAAATTAGTACATATGAAATAAGAAAGGAAGTGATTGAATGTAAAAAAAAAATCAAGTTTGTCAAATAAGGTATTCAAGATATATAAAATCAAACTGTGTACATGTATACAAACAGACTATATATGCATATATATGAGTGTTGATATGCACACACAAATATATATATGGAGATATACATACAAGCACATATGTGTAATCATAAAACTAAATGGCATTCCCCAATAGGTAAGTATTTAAGTAATATGACTAAGTAGTTCTCAAAAGAATGCTCAAAATCACTAATTATAAGAAAAATGAAAACTTAAACCCTGAGGTTTAACCTCATAGTTAACAATTTAGCAAAGATGATAAAATATGGAAATAGTTAATGTTGGAAGAGTCAGAAGCACATAGTGCACACTAGTGCTTTATTGGTAGCTGTAAATCAGTACAACCGTTTTGGAAAGCAATTTTAAATTATGCAAATGATCAAAATATCCACACTCTTTGATTCAGAGATGTTACTACTGGATTTAGCATCCTCCAGGACTAAGAGGTTATTTATAAGAAATAATTCCCCTTATATATTTTTTCACTCATCACTTCAAAATATTTAAAAGAATAAAACATTAAAGTATGATGTAAATAAATACAAAACAGCTTGTCCTCTATTCAATGTGTTCTTGACTGCAGTGCTTGCATTTGAATTAGTTCTTTTTCCCTCCCTCCATTCCTCTCTTCTTTCCTTCTACTCTTTCTCCTTTTCTCCATTCTTCTCTTTCAACCTGCCTCTCTTCCTCCTTTTCCCATATAGTTTTGACATAAACCAGATTCTTACATTTTCCAGTGGCCTTCCAGAGAACATGAGAAATTCATATGAGAAAATCCAATGATAAAACTTTCAGCCTTAAATGTCAGCCATGTAAAGTCAGTTCTTCACTTCTCGGTCACAAGTTACATTTTAAAAAATACATGTGAATCTCATAGTGACCAAGAGTCCTAAGAGTACTAAAATCTCCTATCAGACTTTAGATATCTAGAAAAGATAATTTATAGATAGTTCCAGAAGATAGAATGATGAACTGACCAACTTTCTTTTTCATTCATTTAAGAAGTCCCTTAGAATTAGAGCATTCTTAGATTTTGCAGATTTGCCTTTATAGAAAAAAATTAGGATGCTAAACGATTAGAATGCTAGTGATTTCTGATGGAGGAATTAGAAATGTTTTCCTTATGCAATAATTCTAGGTGTATGAATCACTTTTCCATGCTCTGAACTCAAATCCAAAGTGAGATGTGCAATATCTAACAACAGTGATGTAAGTGTTCCTTTCGGAAAGTAAAGTTTGAATAATTTCCTGTATTGGGATCTTGCCCAACAATCTATTGGAAAGATATTTACGCAAATGTTATACCTCCTGCTACAATATCATCACTCCATTCAAAACTACTGTGTATGTTATCAGAATTTTTATAACTCATTATGAGTATCATGTTGGGACATATTGAAATACTTTTTGTCTTTGGTTCTAACATCATAGCAAAATGTCCCTAGTTTTCACCTTGATAGTTGCTGTATTTTTAAACATGTACATGAGAGGCAGTGTGGGTGGTATAATGACTAGAGAGTTAGCAATGTAGTCAGCAATACTTGGGTTTTAGTCTTTTTCCTCTAAAAATACTGTCTACATGATTTAGTCTCTCAGTTACCCAAGTTATAGAAGAGTCTGAAGTCATAGTGGGAGTTGCTTAACCAGAAGTTCCTCACATTGATAAAATCAAAGGTCCAGGTGGATAATAAATATAAACATATATACATACATTCTACTACATTAGACTTCAAGATGAAAAGATGTGGCTATAACATGTACTCTCAATGAACCTTGGCATTTCCATGGACTCTGTTCAGTTGGGTAGTGGGGACACAGAGGGATTTCTAACAATTATTCTTTGGGCTTATGTCTCTGCCTAGGACTTCCCATGGAAACAGCAGAATTTAATGTACATTTGGATCTTTATCACAAATAGGAAAAGGACTGAGTTTCTATTTGGTTACTCAGGCTAACAGAATATTCACTGATGGAACAGGATTTATTTCACTATACCAAAAACAAAATATTCAGATTATTCCTATCTGACTCATAGAATAAGACATTTCTGCTTCTCTCTCCTGGGAGCCTTCATTTCTCCAAGGAATCTATATAGTATTCAGTCCCTATGAGATGACTCTTAGGTCCTCCCTGAAAAGAACAACAACAACAAAACAAAATAAAAAAAAAAAAACAAGAAGAAGAAAAAAGATAACGATAACAATAGAAGAAGAAAAGATAATAATAACAGCAATAGAAGAAGAAGAAAGAAAGAAAGAAGAAAGATGGGAGAAGAAAGAAGAGGAGGAGGAGGAACTGACAAGAAGTCACTAGCTAAAATTTCCAGATTGCTATCACATACACATATAGTCCTATTATTCTTTGTGTGGCTTCTCTGCAAAGGGAGGGAAGTACAGTTTATCACATCTGTGTGCATATAACTTAAATGTTGGTAAAGGACAAGGCCCAGATTTGCTCCTTTTCCCTGTGCCTCTGTTGATTGTTATCTTTCCCTCTTTCTAACAAGCAACTCTTCCTTTTAGCCCAGGAGGATGGTCAAGAAATCCCTCCATTGCTACCCCATGGCTTTGGCCTTATCTTCTTGCAGAATGTACCACCTCGCCATTTTGCTACTGCCTCTGATACCATTTCTTAGACCACATATTCCTCGGAGAGGCCACATGGAAGTTCAGACTTCCCCTTAAGTGAATTAAATTGGGTATGAGGATCCCTCTTCTCTGTCTCTGTCTTTTCTCAGTTCAGCAACCTCTAGTCTTTCTATGGGATCCTTTTAAATGACCATTTTAAACATAGTGTAAATCTTGACAAGGACCCCAAACAACTTGTCATTTATATAGATTATTTGTACATAGTTGTTAGCATGTTGTCTCCTTTGTTAGACTGTGAATTCTTTGAGAGAAGGGACTTAAAAAAAAACACTTCCTGTGTATCCTCAAAGCTTAGCACAAGGAGGAGAATTTAGTAAGCACTTAATAAGTGTTTATTTACTGTGTATGAAAACAATGATTTGGCACACCCACTGCATCTTCCATTCATTTAAAAAAATGTTCAGTCCTTGAAAATTACACAAGATGTCTTTAGCCACAGTATCTATCCCTACAGTATTATTAGTTCATTTCAGTAAGAGCATTGTCCTTTTTCCAAAGTATTTTCCCTAGCATGTTACATATTTCCAGAGTTTACTTCAGTGTGTAAAGTTCCTTTGATGGTATGGTCATTGCAGTCCAAAGGCCTCCATGAAATCAACAATTCTTAGTGAGCTTCCAATCCTCTCTTATAAAAGTAGTCATGAGGGCTACTCAACTGGAATAGACAAATGGACAATTGTACTCATTCCAACATTTACCTCTTTATTGATATTTGAAAAGGGCTGTCTAAATGCAGACCCTATTGGTATTAAAAGCCTAAGGCCAAAAAAAATCAATAATACTGAGTGAACTTCTAAAATGTAACTTATTAGGCACAGTTTGGGGATTTGTCTCCTAATGCTGGCTAGTGCTGGCAGCCTATGCCTCAGAACAAAAATGAAAATATATTTTTAAAAAATCCTACATGAAACCCAACATGGCATTGCCCATTTTTCATTCATTCATATGGATTAAGGTTCAATGAATTGATATTTTGGATGATAATTTATTTTATCAGTAAATTCCCTGATATGTCAAATAATTTCAGATTCCTCTTCCTAGAAGACCAATCAAGGAACGTATATTGAAAAAACCAGAACCAAAACCAAAATAAAATAGTAAAATAAGTCAAAGATGATCTCATGTACAGTTTCACAGTTTCTAAATGACTATGCAATGCCTTTTTTATCCATTCCCCCCAAGTATTTGAAAAACTATCTCCTCTAAGATTTATTCTCTGGTGAAGTAGTTCAGACTCTCAGGATGGAAAGGCAGTAATCTGTACTCATTTCCTCATTCTGTATCTCGATAAATTTTTGGCTTATGCTAGTCTCCTGAACTAGTAAATCTGGCCACTTAACTCTGGCCTACCTGATACAAATCTGGTTTACTCTGTAGTCCCTTACTGTAATCAAGATATATTTCCTTTTCTTTTTGTTTTCCTCAGGATACAATCACGCTAAAATCAGAGGAAAAACCTGGGAACTTCAAATCAAGACCATCATTTAAGACCAGAACATCAGAGTAAATGTGGTCTCCTTATCACACATGTCTCTGTTACACGTCTTGTATACATATTTATTTGGCTTCATGGACAAATAAAAGAAAATGGTGCTTTAAATTTCATCCTACTGAATTTCTTTCCAAACTCTAAAGAAGATACTAGAGTCTTGATAAATGATGTAGCCAGTCTTTGTCAAAAAGCACTTTTCCTTCCTGTTTTGAGAATATATTTTTATAAAATAATATATTGCATTTTGCTTTTTTTGATCCCTAAAATAACCTAATCCATGTAGAAGTCAACATGCATAACTCAAAAATTTGGTCCTAAATCTTTTATGATTCATTTTCAAATGTAATATATTCTTAAAATATTTATACAATTTTTACACTTTAAAAACCTTAAGTTTTTATGTGATAGAAATAGTATGGACCCTTGCTTGCAATAGGTAGTATTTTCTTTTCTTAGTTGATATAGACTTTAACTTTTATCATAGTTCATTTTCCTCTCTGTGATTGGCATTTTTGGTTTTTACAGGACTTGAAGTAATAATATGTTTATAAGATCATTGACTTTGCTTACAAGGGGCCATATGCACAATGAAATCCAACCCCCTCATTTTACAGTGGAAGAAACTGAGGCTCAGAAAAATTAAGCAACATGATTAAAATAACACAGGGAATAAATAAACAAGTTTCAGAACCAGGTTCTCTGACTCTGACTTACACAAGATCAACACTCTTTCCATTGTGTAATGTATACTACACTGTGTAATGATCTAGCCTTAAATCTTAATGAATCTGCCTTTAAATGCTATTTGTCAACCATGTTTTTGTAGAAAAATTCTGAGTTATTACAGATGAAAAGTGAACAAGGACTCTATGAAGTCAACTGCAAATATCTTTCCTAAATTTCCTTTTTGGTAATCGGGGAAGTGAGAAGAGTTTGTATACTTAATTACAAATATATTCAAATAGTATTTAGAAAGATGTTCTTTTAAAAACTATGATTTTTTTTAATTGATAAGAGGCAAGTAGGTAATTTCTTGGATATAGGAAACTTTGTATGGGAACTACCTCCAAAGATGTAGATGGAAATGCAATAATATAGTTTTAAAGATTTTTTTGGGTGGTGGGGAAGAGCACAGTTGGAGAACTGAGAGATGAAGTAACATATCTCTGTTTAGCAAAGTGTTTGTCTGAATCAAGACTTGAACTCAGGTCTTTTATTCTGTAGGCTGCCTTCCTTTCATAGTTCATTCTGCCTCTCAAGAGGAAAATAACCACTTCAGAACATAAAAATATGGTCATTTCTATAATTATTATTATCTTTTTCTTATTGATAGGAAGCACATGAAGGCCATTTCTTTATTTTAGTACATGGAAGTAAAGAAAGCATCTTCATTTGTGCCTCAATAATTGAGAATATTCTTCTCTCTCAAAGTTGTTTTGTGATATTGCTGACATCTAAGCTCTACAAACAAACTCAAAGTTTGGGTGTGTTTGCAAATGCAATAAATTCTTTCCTATGCACACTGAAGCCAGTTATTGTAGAAGGCAGTGTTTTGTATGAAATATAGCCCAAGGTCGGAATCATGAATGAACAACACTGGTATTAGGCAGTAACATGGATGAGTGACTTGGTAGTGGTTTGGCAAGAACTCCATGAAGGAGACAGATTAAGTTGTTGGAAAAGTATTGAAGGAGAAAGAGATTATATGTAAACTTATATGTGAAGTAGGGCAGAGAGAAATGGTAATAAGGAGTAAGAAGGCAAAAGGACTGTGTAGTAGAATGGAGGTCTTAAAAGTATGAAAAGTACAAAATAAAGCTATAGAGACTATGCAGCATGAGTGCTATGGGTGTTCACTAAGGAAAAAAAACAAAACAGGAGAGATGAACACCGATAGGAAAAAGATTGTAGGATGTTGAGAAAAATGAACTAAAGTTGATCTTTTTTTAAAGAAGAAGAGTATTTCAAAGTAGGGTATATTTTATTTAAATAATACATGTGTAGTTTAGTTATAAGGGAGTGGTTTTGTTCCAAATAGTAAACAGGCTCATAAGTTATAACATGATCAACAGAACCAAACTTTCTTTACAGGGTCAGAATTTTATGTTAAGTTTTTTGTTACTCGGATAATGAAATTAATATTTAAAAATTTAAAAGAAAAAATGTGGTTTGAAGTTTTACAAATTGCTTCTTGAATCAGAGATTGTAAATTGTTGTTGCTGTTGATTCTCTAATTTGCTTAAATACATAACCAAATTTGAAAGATTCTTTGGCATAATGTAGGAGACATGTATTTGGAGTCTCGTTCTGGGTTCAAGTTATACATCTATGAGGAGTGTGACTTTGGACCTTTCTGAGCCTCATCTATAAAATGTGAGAAGTGGACTACTCATTCTTCAAGGTTCCTTCTAACCCTACATCCTGTGACTCTTTATCTTCAGACTTTAGTCTAATCTCCTTTCCAGTAAATGTTCATGAATCAAGTGCTATTACTGTAACTTTTGAAGTAAAACAGAAAGCACATGGCTTCTTTCCCTTTTGACATACCAGAACATCTCTTGAATTATTTGAAATCTATGATTTTTAATGTTCATTTCAAAAACAATCAAAATTCCCAAGGTAGAGTTTTATTTTACATGGCCATGCAATTATACACCTAGGATAACTTACAATATATTGCTAAAATTGTTTATACATTGAAATTGATATTTGGGTGATATAAATATACAAATGTACATAAACATAATGCACTTATCATCTGAAGCCTTTAAAATATCTTAGGGAAAGACATCTTGGTGTATTCATGAATTTCCAGATGTTCTCAAAGATGAGGTTGTAGAAGCAGATGCTTTTTGTTTTCATGTTTATTATAAAGAAGTACCTAAAATTTTCAATTCTAAATCTGCAAACATTCTTAGTGGATTATAATTTTCCTACCTAGTAACCTACTCATGCAGGCTTTACCTAGCATTCTATACAGAGTTATGGTCTAAATTTGTTGATGTTCTGTATTGCATTATTGGCATTTCATAATTGTGATGGTGTAATAATACTTTACATGCACACTGCATTAAATGTATTTCCAGTAATTGTTTCAAGATGTGGCGTGATTTTCAAGAATGCAGCCATGTTTTTTCTCTCTGCCTTTATCTATATTTTTGACCCAACCTTGATCTTTCATTCAGCCTTTTCCCCTCCAATTCCCTCCTCCTCGAGGATTTGCCAGATTTTGTCTATGACTATATTGGCAAAGTAAATGGAGTATTTCTTGGTTACCTGGGCAATTGGATGAATCTGGAAAGGCAATATGGATAATTAACTTCAAGCTTCTTTACACTCAATTACATGGTGGAATTTTATTTCTTCCTGGAATTCACGAGAGCCTTTTAAAGAGATGAGACTTTCCTAAAGCCAGACGAATTTGGGTCTCCTGTCTGTTTTTATTGCATCTTCAGAGCCTATATGTTATCTATGTCAGTCTCAAGATCACATATGGAGGATGCTATACTTCATTTTAAACAGGCTGTTTCTTTTCCTTCATCTCTGTTTAAAACCCTTGGGATTGCCTACTTCATCCAAGTTATTTCTTGGCATTTCCTGAGAAGGAAAAACTAGAAAATAGATCAAGCTTTCAACTTTTCAAGATAAGGAGAATGGAAATGAATAAGGACAATGTAGCATTTGTTTAAATAATTTTAGTGATTGTCTCTAATTACTGACCCCCTGTCATTGAAATGATTAAATTTAGGAAACCTATCACTAATTTCCTCAAGTAATTAACTTGATTATACATGCATTAGTATGAGGAAGAAGTTAAAGATTTTGAGAAAATGTTTTATAGTCCATTTTATGAAAATAATGATATTATTCATTTTGTTATATTTCAATCTTTATGATTTAAGGCTTTGCTCACAGTAATCTTGTGAATTAGGATACTATGCTCATTTTACAGAGGACAACTGGTGCACAAAGAAGTCAATTAATTTGTTCAGTGTCACAGAGTTCCTTAATTTGGAAATAGAATCTAAACCTAATCTCTATCTCTAAAATAGACTTTGCCCTATCCCATATTGCCCTTCATCATTTACTCTCTTATTCTGTGCTTTTACTTATCTGACATTTATTGATAAGTGTCAATCCCAAGGTGCTACTAATTGTATAGCAGATTTAGGAAAGACCAGACATAGAAAAAAAAATAAATGAGAACATATATTATGTATGTATTTATTTATATATTTATTCAGCCACAATCTTAAGTCTGTAGTATATGTCTTTATATTCCAAAACCAGATAAAAGAATTTAGGCATTATTGCTTGATTTCTACGAATTGTACTTTCACTTCTATGGATAATTGAGAAATGATAATTAAAATAAGAGGTAGATGAAGAATGATGGACTTGATCCAGTTGTAATAGCTTAGAAATAATATGTTAAAAATTTTGAGAATCATCTCCCAAACTTTGACTTTTTAACCTCAAGGTTCTAAGTATTTTTCAGATTCTAGTTTGGTAGAAAGTAAGCTCTTGGAGATTAACAACTATTTGCAATCTTATTTCTATTTCACTGATACTTTGTTCATAGTCCAGTCAGTTCTGCTATAATGCTTGTTTTAAAAATGCAAATTTCTGTCAATGTGAGTAGCCTATTAAGGAATAATTTTATCATAATATGAATTTTAAATTTGCTTATTGTGGTTTCATCTTGCAAAACTTGAAAGAAGACAGAAAACTTCATCTAGATGAACTGAGCTGCGTTAAAATATACAAAATGCATATCTTACTTCTCTCAAATACTTATAGCTATCTCAGTTCACTACATGTGGTACTTTACAAGATTGCATTTTGCTATTTTTTTTTCCAATTGTGGTTTTATATATATATATATATATATATATGTATGTATAGATATATATTTAAAGAAAATCAATCATTCAATATTATAAACATGTATGTGTTATTATTTATTCTATATCTTCTGATGCAGTAGAAATTGTGGACTAAGAAAGGCTGATGGGCATCCAAGCACTCAGCCCCCCCTCTCATCCCCACCTTCTGCCATGGCCAAGCTCCCTAGCCTCTGTATCTTGGAGTTGCAGTCCAAGTGCTGTCATTATTTATTGTAGTATTCATGTATATTCTAATCACTGAACATATATAAAACTATGCTACTACTTTTACTAGGTTCCTATATTTTTATGTGTCACTGATGTCTTTTTTTAGCGTTGTGTCCTAATCCCATTTTCCCATAAGCCCTGCAGTTTTTATTACTTGATTGTGAATAGTGTTTCCCTTAAGCAAAACTGACTGTAAGCATTTATTATCCATTGAGTTGAAGTTTCTATTAATGTAAGTGGATTCTCTCAGTGCTTAATAAATATTTGTTCAATTGGATTTAAAAGTCAATGGGAATAATAGCTAGCATTTAAATCTAACCTTAAGGTTTGGAAAAGCAAATATTATCCTCACAACAATTTGGGAGATAGGTGCTATTATTATTATCACTTTTAAAATGAGGTAACTGCAGCAGACAGAAGTTAAGTAGAAATTAAAAGAATTGTTTATACTAGTATGGATAGTATGGATCTGAGACTATATTGGAACTCAGAACTTTCCTATTCAGGTTTATTGCTCTATTCAATGTACCACCATAGTGTTACAGAATTTGGGAGTTGGAATGAGTTATAGAAGATATTTATTAAAATATAGTGAACAAGAGTTGAAAGGACTGCAATTTTGTTCTTATTCTGCCAGTACTAATTTTATAACTATGCATAAATTAGTTTCTGAGTAAGTCAGTCAACAAGCATTTATTTAGCATTAATTATTTTCCAATCAACAAATATTTATTAAGGACCTACTATGTGCCAGAAATTCTGCTAAGTGTAGAGGATATAAAGAAAGGCAAAAACTATCCCTGAACTAAAGGAGCTCAGAGTTTAATGGGGAAGAGCATATTCAGGATAAGTTGCAGGTAATCTCAGAGGAAAGACTCTAGCATGAAGGAGGACCAAGAAAAGCTTCTTGTAGAAAGAAGGTCTTGGTTTACTCATTTGTAATACTTATCCTACTTACCTCACAGAACTATTTGCAAAGATCAAATTGTTTACATGAGACCTTTTTTAAAATAGAAACTAGCATGTATGCATATGAAAAAAATAACTTGATGAAGTGAATCAAGTGCAGGACTTGGAATCAGGAAAATGTGGTTTTAAATTTCACTCTGAAATTTAAAAATTTACTTTTGAAATTTTGTAGTTCCATTGACCAGTATCTTTAATTGTGAGGCTTACTTTTCTCATCTCTATAAAGGGTGTAGGAATACAGGTACTATGTACCTCAAAGGATCAGTGGGAGAATGGATAAATAGGCATTAATTACCCATTGTGCACTAGGCACTGTGTTGAACATTAGAATCAAATAAAAAAAAAGTATACAAAGTGTTTTGTAAAGTTTAAAGCAGTATAAAAATTACCATAATACTTGACATGTACATGAATGTTTCCAAAGTAATTTATAGTTATTGTTGTTGCTGCTGAGCATGGGTGGTGTAAATTTTTGCAGCCTTACTCTTACCTCTTTCTGGACACCATCTTGAAACCCATACCACGTGCTCAGTTCTATCCTTTCTTTCACTACTTTGGAGCAGTTTTGTGTTACTTGGTCAGAGAAGTCTGAGAAAATCTCCAGGGCATTCCACTAAGCTGACTTTCCAAAGACATCAGATCACTGTTGCTTGATTCCACTCCTCTCTTCCCAGATTAAAACAGATATTAACATTAAGATTCTCCCTTAAAACCACCAGACAAAAGCTTGATGGCTTCCTGGCTTAACTGTCCAAATGACTTCTGGATAGCCTCATACTATTTCTCTTTTTTCTTACATTCTAGATCAAACTACTCTTCACTAAATTAATCTTAGGATGCTAAATATGTCAGCTAGGGAAGATCACAAGACAGATTGATAGACTATCTAATACAATGCTAAAGACACTGTGTTAGCTCTGGAGATACAAATACAAGTCAGATCTTTCTAAAAGATCTTATTTTCTAATGGGAAAGCTGAATGAAAATACTCTAGCTCATGAAATCAAGAAATATAGGTTCAAATCCATCATTTGATATCTACTACCTGTGTGACCTTAGAGAAATCACTAAATGCTGAAAGCAAGTTTACAAAGTGGGGCTAAGCAGGAGGGAGGGAAAGAGTATCTCACTTAGAGTGTGAAAATGAAGAGCAAGTGATATAAGTGCCTGAGGCACCAACAAGATAAAGTGAAAGCTCACCTATCGGAATCCAAGTTTGAAACCCAAAGTTCATGTTTGGGTACAGGTAGGGATAAAGACCAGAGTAGGAGCCTTATAGTATGAGTCTTCTAAAAGCAAAGGAGTTGCAACTTTTATAAGGGAACATCCCTATAACATCCCAGAGCGTTACAGTTCTTTGTCTTCTACTATCTTATTTTCTTTTATTAGAATATAAACTTCGTGAAGGCAGGGACTGTGTTATGCACATTTAATTAACTGCTCCCCTTCTCTGCTCTGACCTCTGACCTCTGACCAAGTGCTTTACACATATAAACACGTAGGGATGGTTGGGCTTGGAGGTTGGGGGGATATCTGTTACATCTCTGTTGTAATACAGGAGCCTTCAGCAACCACTACCAGGTGACTCCCATATCAACATCTCCCATCACTTCTTCTTAGCGCTCTTTTTCCTATTACAGATATTGTCACACAATCAATTTATATTTAAAAGGGAACTATTTAGGAAATAGTACAGGAAAAATACATATCAGTCATGTGTTGAGGTAGGACGGTAAGTAATAAAGAATGAAAGTTTTATACAGTGCAAGACTCTTATGAATTAGTCCTTTTGAAAAACAAAGACAATTATAAAAATTTTATAGAACTTCAATATTTACAAAGAGATTTATATGTATCACATCATTTGAATCTTAAAAATAGCTTAGTAGTTCTCTTCT
The DNA here is from genome assembly GCF_902635505.1 of Sarcophilus harrisii. Lineage (NCBI taxonomy): Eukaryota > Metazoa > Chordata > Mammalia > Dasyuromorphia > Dasyuridae > Sarcophilus > Sarcophilus harrisii. The sequence continues at coordinate 107,144,981 of NC_045426.1, forward strand.
AATATGATACCCATTGTAGAGATGAGGAAATTGAAAATCAGTGAGGTAAAATGATTTGTCTAAGGTCACACAGGCAGTAAATATCAGATGAAAGTTTGAACTTAGGTCTCCTGATTTCATGACCTAGAATATTTTGTCCTTCAGCCTTTTACTTCTCACCAAAACAAAAACAAAAACACAACAGAAAACTTCAAGTAATAATGTCAAAATGATTTCTGAGACAATTCCAATTTTCTTTCAGTTCTAGCTTTGTGTGTGTTTTATCTTTTGACCAAAAACTGAAGACCAGGGAAAACTTTAATGTCATATTCCATAAAAGTTTCCAAGTAATGGAGGCACAGAAAACAATAGAATTTCTCCTACATGGAGGAATATACTTTTAAAAATCTAATGAACTCAGTGTATCTCTGTGAGCATCAGGTATGATTGAAAAGTGAAGCTTTATTATGAGAAAATATTTTTGGGACTCAATGATATACATTATACAGTGATGGTTATTATTGGAAATGATCCTTCACTGAGTCAGAGTGAGGTGGCAGTCTGAAACAGCTCCCGGGTCATTGGGTCAAATTTCTCCAAGATGTTGAAAAGGAATTGGGAATGAAGAGGAAAATGAGAGGGGGAAAAGTAGTTTGAAAATGAGTGATTGACATAATTAAGTTGTTGAGGGTTATCAGGTTAAATGACTCAGTTAAATGAGTTCAATTTTCAAGGGTTAAATGAGCCAGCAGTAATGGGTTTCATTGCTCCATGGATTGTGTCTTTAATTCTGGCCTATTTGGAAAAAAGGAGATACTCAACTCATGGGACACCTTAAATTAGTAATGGCTGGAGTGAATGGAAGAACTACTTATCACCCTAAATTTTTAAAAGAAAAGGGAAATAGATCATTGCAAATATTGGCATCTTAATGAAACAATCTGAGTAATGGTAATAAGAAAAATGATACATTTGTCACTCATTGCCATTCCTCTCAAGAGATAGACATTACTGATGTTTACTTAGCAATGCTGAGATGAATCTTCACATCTGTGAAAGACCATCTACCATCTTTAGTAAGATCATCTTCAAATATTAGAAAATAAATTCCTGGTTTTCTTAAGGTAAATTATATTTTTAAGAAAAATAATTATTTAACCTATGGCTTGGCAGCTACAACCAAGGCAGAAAAATTAAATGCATTTAATTCATGGCTAAACCAAGAATCATTTTCAGACCCTTTCTTTTAACAAACCTAGCTTATCCTCACAGCCTTCTCGATAAGTCACTTTTTCCAGTTGTGAAATAGGAATTATAGTGCTCATCAAATACTTTCCTCATGACAATGATGTGAGAATTAATGAACAAAACTACCTTGTGATGTTTGGATAAAGGCTGCTGAAAAAACACACAGAAGCTATTATTAAATGTTATTCATAGCCCATTTGACTATTCAAGTAAGCATTAACCTTCAAAAATACATTTTCTGCAGGCATTTTCTTGGCCTCATTATATTTTTATTCCTATTTTTTTGCTCTTCTTACATGTATTGATATCTTTGCCATCTTCTATTCTTGTTACATTCAATAATACTATTCGTTTATGATGCAGTCCAAACTCAGCAATGCCAACAATAGCCAGTGAATAACATTATCCAGAGAAATCTGATAGATGCTAAGCTAAGTCTTGCAAAGAACAAAGAAAGATTGCAGATTGCCTTTAGACACATCACCCTTCTGTCTGAAGTGGCAATCACTGCTGATTATGGATTAATTTAATGATAACAAAGTTTCAGATCTTTGTTTTTTCTTCTGAAAATTAATGTTAGCCAGCCCTTTCTGACTCATGCTCAGGTTGGCCTCCTAAAGTCAATATTAATTTTAACATGCACAGTAACAATAGACTTCAGCTCTAAAGTTAATTTAATTCATGCATTCAAGTTTGGATAGCATTAACATGTTAAAATGATTTTTGCATAGATTAGGGAAACTCTCAGGTTTATGTTTGATCATAATTAGAAAGATAAAAATCGGAAATAACCAACCAATCATCCAATAAACACTCATGAAGAACCTACTATGGGCTGGGAACTGTGTTAACTTTTTACCCCTATTATACCCACATAATATAATAATTAAGTACTTACAAAGTACAAGTACTTATTGGAATCTGACACAATTAATGTAGGTTTTATTGAATTTTAAATATTGAAACTAGTATTATTAAATGTGTGATTATTTTTGATATCCTACCATCTATCAAAAGTTGTTCAATATCATCAGGCCATATCTAATAGCTGGAAATTATGCTTTCAGCTTATATATGGACTCAGCCAATCATTATAATTCATTGAGCTCATTCTACCTTGGAGTCTAGTAGATCATTCACACATGTAATCTAAACACAGAGGATATTTATCCTTTTTTTTTAACCCCACCTCTGGGTATTATAGCTATTTCCTCCTGTATTTGAGCAACAGAGGAAATGCTTTAAATTGTGTTGAAGTATGCTATAAAAATGTTACCTGGGAAGTCAAACAAAATAAAGTTTTTCTCTTTTATCTTTCATTAAGTATTATTATTCATCCTGTGTCAATCCTTTATCTGCAGTTGACTAATATTCCTAAACTTTCTTAACTTTATCTGAATCTCCAAGCAGCTTTTTCATTCTTCTGTATTCCCTGCTTTCAGAAATACTTTTATTTTATTAGTGTATCTATTCATCAATAAGTTAACTTATCTATTTGCTAACACCCCTCATTTTACTTGATCCATACTGACAGCAAGGGAGTCTCTCAGACGGTATTTTTTCTAGTTTTTTTTTTTTTTTTTGTCTTTATATTTAGTATCTTGGTATCAAAGATAGCCACTATGTTACAATGTCTAAGCTTCTGATACTTTTAAATCCCCTTTGTCTCAGTTCATTGCTTCCTTGTCTCATAAAGTTTTCTTATCTAGATCTGTCATGATTCTGTGTTCTCACTTTATTATCAATTTCTGACTGTAGAATTGGCTTTGAATACTAGAAAAAGTATGACAGTCTTCTTCCTTAAAGACTACTCTAAACACTGTGATATGATTTGAATTCTTGGGAACTTTTTATGGTACAAGCTTGATAATGACTGGAATGAACTATTCTTTTATTGAAACTGGCCTGATAGCTCTTTATTCTGCTTTGTGCCCATTGCCATAGTCTCCTCAAGATGTAACCCCAATTAAAAAGTTATCCTAAGTAGTAAGGAAATATTATGGTATCTCTAATCATGGACTTGTGATCTCATTGCTACCAAAGCAGATCATAACCTTCTCTATATACCTTTTCCATCAAGGATTTACCTAATATCCTAGAAGACTTTTATGCTTTTGTGGATCATGGTATAATACTCATCTTCTTTTCATCCTATTTACTCACTACATGACTGACTTATTCCCTCAAGGAAGCAAGTTTGTACTGGATAAGACACTGGTATTTACTATCTGTGTGGCCCTGGGCAGATTGTTTGATCATTCTTTGACTCATTTTCCACATCTATATAATTAGGGGGCTGTACTAGGTGGCTTTAAAGATCCTTTTCAGCCCTAAATTTATCATCCTTTTCTAGATATGGTGCCTTTTCTTTGTGATATTTTTAAGCCATTCTTCTATATCTCAACTTATATTCTGTTTCCATTTTGGTGGTTCTCTATATCTAACTTGGTGGATTTTTGTAGGCATTTCCTCCTTCCTTTAAACTAAAAAAGTCTCCTATTAGGTTTTTGAGACTATTTCTTATTAGCTGATGTGTTAAGCACATAATAGGCACTTACTAAATGCTTATTTCCTCCCTCCCCCTCAAATCCAGATGTGTGAGCACACTTTCTTGCAACCCCAATTTACTTCCCTTTGACCAGAAATAAAAGGAACAAGAAAGAAAAAACTTGAAGTCTATTAGATTTATTAAAATGTGATTGATAAATTGAACTGAAAAAAACTGGGGAATGGAGGGAGGTTATACAGTCATGGGAGAATGAAGAAGTCTTACAGCCAGTGTTGAAAGGAACACAAGAAACTAAGAGTTTCAAAGTTGATTTCATTTCACAGGATGAGTTTCCAGATATCATCACTATATAAATGCATGTAACCAAGGTTATTATCATTATCATTGTCCTAAACTTGATTAAAGAGTTCCTTCATTCTTAAGATTTCTATTTATTTATTTATTTATTTATTTTATTAAAAATGTATTCAGCTGATGAGAATTTTTGTGCTTGATCTGCTCTTTTTGTATCTCTAACACTCAGCACAGTGGAAGGTACATAGTAGGCACTTAACAAATGTTTATTGATTGATTGACTACATAAATTCAAGAGAGGAAAAGTTAGGCAAAGTTTAATTTTTGAAGATTTTTTTTCTTTTAGTAAGATTGAATATCACATAGAAAGATATGAAAAATCATGGAAATATATCATCTCCCTGCTTTTGGACTGCCTCAATAGTTTTACTCCTGATGGGCTTTACATTCTAAAAACCTGTATGTTACCCCAGTGAGTGGTTAGGAAATTCAGGAGAAGGTAGAGCTTTGGGGAAAAGAAGAGTTCTATCTTGGATATGTTGAGTGTGAGCTGTCTATGGGATAATCCTTTGGAAATGTTCATAAGAATAATGGTGATGTCGGCCCAGATTTCAGGAGACAGAACAGGGTTGACTATAAAGACCAGGAAATTATTTGCATGGAGATATTGGTTAAACCAATAAAATTGACATCACCTTATCAACTGTGAATGATGTTGCTCTTCCCAGAAATATAATGATCCAAAACTATTCTCAAGGATTTATGATGAAAAATGGTATCCATACCCAGATATTCATTGTATCTCAATACAGATTGAAACTTTTTTTCCTAAATTTTATTTTTCCTAAATTTTTGGGAGGATTTTTTAAACAATATGACTTATATGGAAATGTTTTGCATAACTTTACATATGCCTTCTCAATGGAGGGAGGAGGGGGAAAAGGAGAGAATCAGGAACTAAAAGTTTTACAAACAAATGTTAAAAATTGTTTTACATATAAGTTGGGAAAAATAAAATGTTAAATGATAAAAATATCATTTTATGACAAAATAGTTATGCAGAGTAGTACATGCAGAATGAGATGAATATTTATAGGTATGACCAAAATGGGAATTAATTTTGCTTGACTATGCATATTTGTTAAAAAAAAATTCTATTTTATTTTATTTTTCTAGTATGAAAGAAGACACTGGGAGAAATAAATTATTAATTTTTATTAAAAGAAAATGGCATAACCAAGCTGATAGATTGAAATAAAGAGAAAATGCCCAGAATAGAGCTTTCCAACTGATTCATTATTAATGGATGTAATCTGGCTAAAGATCCAGAGATTGGTATGAGGAAAACCAGAAGAAACCACTATCATAAAACTTAAAGAGAGGAAAATATTTTGGAGAGGTGATCAACAGTTTCAAAAGCCACTGAAAGATTAAGTAAAATCAGGATTGAGAAAAGATTAATAGATTAGAAAACTAAGAGATCAGTGGTACCTTTGGAAGGGCACTTTCAGTTGAATGATATAGTTAGGAGTCAAATTATAGACAATTTAAAAATGAATGATTCAAGGGAAAGTGGAGAAATAAAATGTAGATAGTCTTGTTAAGCAATTTAACCATGAAGACAAAGAGAAAGAAAAATCTAGGACAATGGAGATAGTAGGACCAAGTGAAAGATATTTTTTTTAACTATGAGGAAATTATGGGCATATCTATAGGTGGCAAGAAAGGATCTGGTAGATGAGGAGAGATTAGAGATGAGAGATAGTGGGGAGGCTAGTGGAACAATTTATTGGAAATGTGGGGAGGAGATGGAATGAAGGATTCATATGGAGAAAATGACCTTTTTTACAACAAAAAGAGCCACTTCTTTTTTTTTTTTTTAATTTTCCATGAAAGACACATTCTTGAACTGGGAAGAAAACAGGAGGAAAATCAGGAGACAGTAGTGTCAAGAAAATCCAAAGAAGAGTAAGCATCCTATCAGAAAAATACCTGTGTGAAGCATCTTAATAAGTCTGTTTTTTGAACCATTTAATTTCTGCCTCTGGCATTGCTGTTTGTCCATGGGGAAGTACTAACAGTTGCATTACCAGCCTCACAAGGCTTTTCTTCAGAAATCTTTACCTAGCATTATTATTTGCTAATCTACTAATTAATCCTCTCCTCTGGGAGATTGTTTCTTACCTGACTACTTTCTTAGATTTAATGATCTCTGGAAACCCATCATTCTGTGAAATGAAATCAACTTTGAAACTCTTAGTTTCTCATGTTCCTTTCAACATTGTCTGAAAGACTTCTTCATTCTCCCATGACTGGATAAGCTCCCTCCATTTCCCAGTTTTTCAGCTTCCTTTTGTGTGTTGTCTTCCCCCAGTTTAAAGACTACGATTTCCTTGAAGGCAAAAACTGTCTTTTGCTTTTATGTACCTAGTGCTTAGGGCAGTTCCTGGTACATAGTAGGCACTTAATCATTATTTATTGACTCTAACAATAATTGTATCCTTAATCCTTAATATCATGTGTATTGGCACTATATCTTTCCATTGTATTGTATTTCTGTAAGCTTTTTGATGTCCCCAATACCTCTCTCTCTCTCTCTCTCTCCCTCTCCATAGTATGTATTTGATTTGTCACCAATTCCATGAATATGTGTAATATTATGTTTAGATTCTAATCTACTGGCACATTTTACATATTTTTGTTCCATGACATAGGACTAAGGCTCTATGTCCCGCCCCTCCCCCCATGCCCTCTTATCTTACCTGAACTGTCTTTGTACTTCTCAAGTCCCCAAAGAATCCTGGTTCTTGAAATATTGAGATTGTGGAAATGCTGGGTATTTAAGCAATGAAAAGTCTAATATGTGTGAATGATGGATTGAATGACATATTGCTGAGGTAAGGTAAGTGAAGCAGGTTAAGTTGAAGATGGCACAAAGGAAAGGAGAAAATATGACATGGTGTCATGGAAAGAAGGCAAGATTTCAGTATAGGAGATCTGAGTTCAAATTCTGGTTCTTAATAATTGTGTCTTTTCACAAATAATATCACTATTCTAGAGTCTCTGTTTCCTCCCTTTTAAAATTAGGATTAAGGAAATGTCATATTCTAATACTAAAGATTCTGAATATCTAGCATTTAAGATTGTTGGGGTAAAGGAAGAGGATTTTAGTATCTTGGAGCTAGAGCAAGGGATTTTGTCAATTACCTAGTCCAAATCCTTAATTTTACAAAGGGAGAAAGTTTGGCTTAAAGAGATTGAATGACTTGGCCAGAATCATACAAATTGTAAGTGGTAGAACCAAGAACATGAAAACTTAGCTCTTCTGACTCCAAAAGGAAGCCCGAATTTCTCAGGTAGGAAAAGGATAGTCCCTATCTGGCTATTTCACATTTCAGAGAAGTTAGTCTACAACTCCAGGCACAATAGGATGATAATAGCTATTTTTAACTTGTGCAGCCATGTAAACACTAAGCTGAGCAGGAACAATGCCTGCAACTCATCTGTACACCTGGCAGTCGTTCTGCTAAATCTGGTGAAAGAGAACAATATAAAAAGATCAAAAGGCCTTGCCAGATTGATCTAGCATGAGCCAAGCCATTTGCCTGAGTGGAAGAGTCCATCTCGGAAAATATTCAGACACCTCTCCAATTTCAGCACAAAGAGAGACCAAACACTAGTTAAGAGACAAAGGTGACTTACAATAGCAATACTTCATACCAGATATGGGACAACGTAGACATTGAATCCCAAGTGCTCCCATTCCATTTGGATATGTGCCACAAAAAGAAGCCTTGGAGTAATTCTCAGAAACTGTCAATAAATCATCTATTTAGCCTGACAGCTCTAATTTATTTCTACTATGAGGATAAGTGCTCTTCAAATATAGGCAACTTGAAAGGCATCATTTTAAGTTTTCCCTCATGGAAACACTGAGGATGAACCATTTTCAGAAGACAGGTTTAGAAGAACTTGTGCTGAATTGACTTATTTCAATTGACTTACCCAATGAACCTTGACTTAATAGAATTTTGGGCTGGACTCAGTTATTATTCTCTGACAGACACAAAAGCTGGTGACATTCTATCTCATCCCTACCCGAAAAATAACAAGTGATAATTAGATACTGTACCATTACAAAATGTTTTCATTAATCAATTAATTAATTCATCCATTCTCATTACAACAGACTACTGAGTCACTCCTCAATGAGACTGTCCTCTCAGAGTCTTCTCTGCTCAAAGATTCTTAGTGTTGGAAGTTCAGAGTCCATTTTGGAAAATTTCATAGGATCTGGAACTAGAAGTGCCCTTAATGCTTACAATTTAACTACTTCATTTTGCAAATGAAAAACCTGAGACTGATTAGGAGGCCAAATATTTGGACTCACGTTTCTGAACCCTAAGTCCAGGGCCCTTCACACTAAATATGCCATTTTATGTCTTTTTTCCTTCTTCTTTGCTATCTCTTCTTAAACTTCTAACTAGCTTTTCCCATTCTACCATAACACCCATTCTATAACCTTCCCTCCAAACCTGCCCTTCTTTTAGCTGGTCATACCCAACTTTGAGACCAAAAGTTTTTTCGTATTTTGAGTTTCAGGATCCTTGATTCAGGCAGTAGGGAGCAAGACATAGGAGTAGGTGAACATGCTGTTTTAACTCCAGGAAAAGTAAGAACACGTGGAAAATGGAGTCACAGTTGCCTTAGCCCTGTGTCAGGAAAGAAAATAAGGCAGCAGAGTATGAGAGAGAAAACTAAAATTTGCTAAGATGTTAGATCTTGACATATTCATATAAGACTACTGCAACCTTCCTCAAAAACTTTTACTTGATCCATCCATTCCTGCTAGCCCTCATCCTATATCTCTTCTCACATTTATAACTAAATTATATGACTAGACTATGTGCAATAGATGTCTCCAGTTTCTTTTTCCTCACTCTTTTCTGAATTCTTTGCAGTCTGTATTCTAACTTCTTCATTTAATTTGAACTGTTTTCTTCAATGTAACAAACAATCTCTTAATCATCAGATCTAATAGTTTAAAAAATCTTTATCACCTTCTTTCCCTAACATTCTTTCTTTTTAGGTTTTTGTGATGTTCTTTTCCTACTAGTCTGAACACTCTTCTTTCACCTTTGATGGATCCTCCTCCAAATCACTCCCACTAACCATGATCTTCCCACTTGGGTTCTTTCTTGGGCCCTCATCTCTTTTCCTTCCATCTTGTTTCACTTGGTGATCTCATCAACTGTTATGGCCATAATGATAATCTCTATGTAGATCATTCTAACACCTACTTTCCAATCCTAACTTTTCTCTGGACATCTAGTTTCCCATATTCAGTTTCTAATTGTACATCTCAAACTGAATGCTTCATAAACATCTTAAGTTCAATGTGTTTAAATTAAACTCATTATCTTTCTTGCCAAAACTTCCCTTCTTCCTAATTTCTCCATTACTATGGACAATACCATCATCCAGTTTTCTCTTTCTCAATATTTCAATTTACAGGATCCTTGATTACCCAGACTTCTCAGCCATCAAGTTCTGGTGGTTCTGCCTTTGTAACATTGTATGTCTCCCCCTCCCTCCTTTCCCTCTTGATATAGCCACCGCTCTAGTGCAGGCCCTTACCACCTCATGTCTGGACTATTTTAATAGTCTACTGATTGGTCTCTGCCACAAGTCTCTCCCTACTTCCATTCATTCTTCACTCAGTTGTCAAAATACTTTTCCTTAAGCAAGTTTAACCATATCAACTCCTCATTAAATAAATTCTAGTGCCTCCCTGTTGTCTCCAGGATCAAATATAAAATCTTTTTTTTTGACTTTTAAAACTCTTTATAATCTGGCCTCTTCGTACCTTCAAATTCTGAGATCCAAAGACATTGATATCCTTCAAAAATGAACTTCAAAAACAGATACTCCATTGACTGTGCAATTATATTGCCCTCCTTCCATTGAACATTCTCCTTCCTCATTGTGCCTTCTAGTTTTACTACCTTCCTTTAAGTCTCAGCACAATGCCCTATACCTTCTATAAGAAGTCTTTCTCAGTCCTCTATCAATACTTTCTTCTGATATCCCATCTGGATAATGGAATTGACCTTGCTTTCTCTGAGACCTTGCCATTGCAACCCATATTCTAGAAAAGCCAAACAAATTGGAAAAGTTCCCAGTATAGATGAGTATATTTGTTGCCAAAAGACCAACCTAGCTAAATTCAGAAGTAAGCCTTCCCCCCACTGCCTTCATGATAATAATAATAATATTAACAATATATTAGTTTCTAGTCATTATATAGATCTTTAAGACTTGAACAGTGTTTTGTATATACTAATTAATTTGATAATTAAAACAACTCTGGAAAGTAGATATTATTATTATCTCCATTTTACAGATGAGGAAGCACAGATTACTTAAGTGATTTTTCTGTGGGTCACACAGGTAATAAATATCTGAGACAGAATTAAAACCTAGGTTGTCCTGACTCTAAGTCATGCACTCTATGCACCATAGCTTCCCTTCAAAAGGCTAGCCTCATAATGATGATGTTTTGAAAATAGAAACTCATTAACTGTGCACTGAAACATGGTCAACTTTTGCTCTGTCTCAGTAGAGGGAACACCCATATAAATGAATATAATGATCATTTTTTAAATGTTTTGTAAGTTCTGTGCTTGGTACTAGATAATGGCTGGATAAAACATGTGTCTTGCCTTCAAGATGTTTGCAATCTAATAAGAGGCTGGGAGGGGAGTGGTGATGAAACAAGAAAGCAACACAGATAGTATAGATAAATACTACTGCAAAGTAAGATTATGTCTTACTTTGCCTGGGAAACTGAGGGTTTAAATGATTTACCCAGGATCACTCATCTAGCTTGTATATCTCAGAATAATTTGAATCCAAATCATCAGGTCATACTAATTTGGACTTTACCATATTCTGCCACTACATAAAATATATATGAATATATGTTTATGTATATTTATATATATGCACATATACATACTAAATACGTTATATGCTAATATACACATTTAAAATGTAGATTAAATTTAGATTTAAATTTATTATACTGGGTAATTTGTATCTCTTTCTCTTTCTCTTCTGTCTCTCTCTACTTCCCTCTCCTCTCCCTTAACTTCTAGGATGCCAATCTATTTAGCAGTAATAGGTGGGAAGCTAACACGAGCAGACAAAGTTTGACTCCTACTGAATTTGAGCCAAGATGGCAGGGAACCATAAACTACCTTAGCTTTGTAGTCTAATCATTTACCTAATTGTTCATCTTCAGATAGAATCATTTCTTGAGAGATGAAGTTTCTTTAAAAAGAAATGCGTCACTAACCTAGGGAACAGGGAGACAAGTGACCAGTTTTGTGGTTCTATTGACTCAGTGCCAGAAATTCTCCATTTTTCTGAGACTAGGATCCAAATTTATTATTCTAGTTCTCTGCTATAGTGTTTCATGTTCAAAATAGTGTAATTAAAGAAAAAACTCCCAGGCTTCCAAGTAAACATCTTAAAGAGAAACTTGGAAATGATATTGTTTTCAGGACCTTTAGACCCATGTGTGGCTCTTGGCTTGGTTTTAGTTGCAGTGGAGAAAGTATATTGAGTGAGTGCAATCTGGGTTACTTACTGATGATTGCTTGTCTGACAATCTTACCTTAGTTATATGATAAATTTGGAGACTGCCACAGCATAGATAAAAATGTCACCCCAATGACTGTTTATACTGTAACAAGTCTATGGGGACAAGGCTATTGTTGACCTACTTGAAGGAGTTAAAACAAAACAAAACATAAATTGAGCTTTCCAAAGACTAAATTAAGCAAATAGGGACTTTGCTATCAACTAAGGATGTATTTTTGTCCTTAATGGGATTAGCTCCAAGTATTGAAAGAAAATCATGAAGCCATTAGATTATGGTAATTAGCTGGAAGACATCTTCTAGTCCAACCTCATATTATAGATGAAGAAACTGAGGCACCCAAGAGATTAAATGACACAGTCTCAATTACATAGGCAATATGGGTACTTCTGGGTGCCTCTAATTGAACATCTCATGATTTTAACTTCACATAATGAAAGAAGGTCTCTTTACATTTAATGCTAAATATAATATGGATACTTCAACAAATAGCTACTTATTGTCTTACAAGAACAAATGGAAAGGGACAAAAAGGGAGCTTTCTTAAAGTTATATTGGTGGTTAGAGGAAAATTAAAGAAGGAATGGATAACCACTGTTTGGAGGGGATAGAATGCTGATGCAAGAATTGTGGGAAAAAAGAGAAAGGTATAAACTATAGTCTTTGACTCCCCTTTTTGCATCTGTTTTCTCTACCCTAGAGAATTATCTGTGGATGTAAAGAATAGAATAAAAATTGGTTAATATGGAGATAAAACACAAGTTGAAAGGGAAGGTATGAAAATAGCTCTTAGCTATTCCCAGAGAGTTTAAGTTATAAGGCTTATTCAGAAATCTCTGATAGACTGTTGATCTGCTCTCAGTTGCCTTTGAAAAATCATGGAGAACAATGGAGGTTTCATAATACTAGATACATAATACCATTCCATTTTTTTAAAGTAGGGAGATTCTGTAAATAATAACTTTATGAGCTTGATTTCAGGTATTCCAAAAGAGATGGGTTGTAAGCATTTAGAAGGGAAGCAATTAGGCCTAAGAATGTTCATGGCTTCATCAAAAAATGGATGATGCCTTGGGGGAGCAAAGTGGCATGGTAGATACAGCAACAACTTATAGCCAGGAGGACTTGTATTCAAATCTAGCTTCACACAATTACTAGCTGTATGACCCTGGGCAAGTCATTTAACCCCAACCTCCCAAATAAAAACAAATTTCAATTTCTTTATTGACATGATTATAAGACTGCTATGTCCTAATTATAGTATGTATGTGTGTGTGTGTATATATATATATATATATATATACACACACACACACATATATATGTATATGTATATATATATATATATATATATATATATATATATTTCAAAAAAGCATTTGACAAAATCACATCAGCTAGAAGGATTTGGAACTGGTTAATGAGTTGACTCCAAGATTAGTAATTAATAGGTCAGTGTCTTTGACTTGAATTCTCTGTTAGATTTAGTCCATGAGAGCAGAAAATAATCTTTCATTAACATTTATTTCCCTGTTTTATGTTTCACTTGATTTTCATAATTAAAGGGTTATTGAATAGGTTTATCTGCAATTATACTTTTCAAGGAATCTTGTATGATTTTAGCTTGTACATGAGAAATATCTTATTGGAGAACATCCTTTACTGTACCAAATGCATTTTTTTTTTACAGTCAACAATCACTATGGTATTATGAATGCTCTGCAGCTTTCAGTTATTTGTGTCAAGATAAATCAATAAGTTGACAAGTACTTATTTAGTGTACTATATAATACTTAGTATGTGCTAGAAACTGTACTACGTGTTGAAGTTACAAAGAAAGACAAAAATATTGTCTTTGTCCTCAAGGGGTTCACATTCTAATGAGGTTCACATTCTAATGTCTAATGAGGGAAACAATATGCAAGCAACTAGGTTTGTACAAAATATATACAGAACTGATGGAAGGCAATCTTCTTTTAAAATTATTTTATTTTCAATTCAGGGACCCAAACATTCATTTTCATAACACAGCACAATAAAATGATTATTGCACATGAAATTGAAAATCTTCCATGTACAACTTACTATTTCCTCCAAATATACATCAAAGTAAATTGTTTCCCCACCTTAAAGATGGCTACCATTAGACATAAATGGGTATATATATATATATATATATATATATATATACACATATATATATTCATTTACATATGTATGGAAAAATATTTTATACATATTTCTATTTTTCAGTTTTTTCTCTGGATGCAAAAAACATTTCTCTTCATATATATTATATCCTTTATTTTTAATTTGTGCATATATAATGGTCAAGTTCTTCTAAGTCATTCTTAAAAAAATATTATTGTTACTGTATACAATAAAGGAATTTCCTTTCTCATATAGAAAGGCATTTGAGCAGCTTAGAAGCCTAAGAAGAACAGGAACCACAAATAATCAACTCTAATACGTACATAATGCACAGGAAGATGGTATGAATAAAGACAGCTTAATATCAGGTTGCGTAGCACCATGAATTCAAGGCTGAAGAGTTAAGATTTTGTCAGGCAATGGTGAGCCATTGAAGAATATTGAACAGGGAGTGAAATCATTAAAACTGTACAAGAGAAAAATTAATCTGTATGCAGTGTAAAAGATAGATTAGAGTATGGAGATGGGAGAGCCATTAAAATAACAGGAAAGATAATGATGATTTAGCCAAAGTTGTAATGGTAGAGAGAAATACTAAGGATAGTAAAAAGCAGGGAGTTAGAAGAGGATTCAGGAAAGCTGATGGAGTAGGTCAGAAAATTCCAACCTCTCCAGATCTCCCATAGCCTCAAGGCTAATGTAGAACAACAAACATAAAGAAGAATTGGGGCAGGAGTGGTCTTACTGGGACAGCTGGAAAATATCTAAAGAAAGATCCCAAGATGAAGGTTTAGTCAAAATGAAATATAAACCTCTCTAGGCCCACTCCACTGAAATTGCAAGTGGTAAGCTAACTGGGCTGGAAGGTAACTTTGCCCATAGCCACAGGAATTTTCACCTTCTGGACAGTGTGAGGAGTCAGGTGTCTGAGTGAGGCAGGATTGAGGGAACTTCTGCTAATAACCCACTCCAGGCCCAGCACCTGCTACTGAGATGTGGCCCTGGACAAGAAGGAATCAGCACATGTGAGTACAGAAGCAGTTGGTGGGAATGCTGCTGGCCATGGGCACTTTAAGGAGGATAGAGTTTCTGGTTTTGGTTCCATAGGGGGTGAGGAGGGGGAACTGAAGGAGAGGTGATTATAACTAGCCACTATAAATTTGTATATCTATTTTTTTTTACTGAGAATATTTTATTTGAATGTTAAATTGTTTAGTATAAAATAATTGTCTTTTTTCCTCAATAGAATTATTTTTCCCAAATACTTGTAAAGCTAATTTTCAATATTCATTTTTGTAAGATTTTATATTCCAATTTTTTTCTCCCTCCCTTACCTGCCCCTCTCAAGACAGCAAGAAATCTGATAAGGATTATATATATAAAATGCTTTAAAACATATTTCCATATAAATCATGTCATACAAGAAAATTTATCAGGCCAAAAGGGAAAAAATAATGAGAAAGAAAAAGCAAGCAGGCAAATAAACAAAAAAGGTGAAAATACTATGCTTCGATCATATTTAGTCTACATAGCTCTCTCTCTGAATGAGGATGGCATTTTCCATCCCAAGTCTATAAGAATTATATTGGAGCACTACATTGTTGAGAAGAGCTAAGTCTATCATAGTTGATCATCATATAATCATGCTGTTACTGTGTACAATGTTCTCCTGATTTTTTAGCTGCTATAATTTTTTTTTAAATGAGCAAAGGAAAAAGCACCCAACCACAGAAAGTTACTTTGCAAATGGAGAAGACTGGGACTCCTCTTCAGAGGAGGATATTTGAAAAAAAAAAAAAGTTTCTCCTTCCCAAAAGAGTAATACCAAATCGTCATCTGTCTAAAAAAGAATTCATGGAACTCAAAAAAGACTTTAAAAATCAAATGAGACATGAGGGAAAATGAAAAAAAAGTCCAAGAAAAACAGGAAAATTATGAAAATAAAGTCAATCAACTAGAAAGGAAGATCCAGAATCTTAAGAAAGAAAAAATGATCCCTTGCAAATTAGAATTGGAAAAGGGGAAGCCAGTAAAGTTAAAAGAGACCAAGGAATAATAAAACAAAATCTGGAGAATGAAAAACATAAAAGAGAATGTGGAATATCTCATAAGAAAACCAATAGATATGGAAAACATTAAAAAAAAGAAAACATAAGAATAACCAGACTACCTGAAAGCTACAATCAAAAAAAAGAATCTTGATTCAAGAATACAGGAAATAATTAAAGAAAATTGTCCTGAAGCATTAGAACCAGAGGGCAAAGTGGAAATAGAAAAAAAAAAAAAAAAAAAAAAAAAAACACCTATTACCACTTGAAAAAGGTCCTAGGAGTAAAACCTAGGAGTAATATCATAACCCAAATTCCAAATCCCCAAGTTCAAGAAGAAAATAATACAAGCAACAAATAAAAAACAATTGAAATACAATGAGGCCTCAATTAGAATCACAAAAGACAGCACCAGCCCTGAAGTCAGGAGGACCTGATACTTAACACTTCCTAGCTGTGTGACCTTGGATGAGTCACTTTACCCCAATTGCCTCAGTCAAAAAAAAAATCACATAAGATCTTGCCCAGCTACATTACTTAAATTCTTCATGTCTTGGAACATTGCTGTATCAAAGAGCAAAAGAAGTGAGGTTGTGATTGAAAATATCCTACTCAATGAAGTTATGCATAATCCAGAATAATAATAATAAAAAGAATATTAAATGAATTACCAGACTTCCAGGATTTTGTAGTAAAAAGACCTGAACTTAATGGAAAATTTGACATCCATGATCTAAGAGAAATATAAGACTAATTACAATGGACTCTATAAAGACAATTTATTTTTAAATGTGAAAATGTAAACAATATGTCTAAGATTGTCCTTAGAGGGGATAATATGTATATTTGGAAGGGTATAAAAATAGTCTAAGTTCAAATAGAAACAAAAAAAGGGTTGGGAAGAGGATAAACAAATGATCTTTGTGGGGAAACCAAGTAATAGAAAGATAAAATAGCAGTTAGAAGTAAAGCAAGGGAGTCAAAAGGGACAGAAAATAAAAGACATACAAAAATATAAAATAAAAATCGAGAGTATAATGTAACAGGTAAAAAAATTAAAGGTAAAAATTTGGAAACTACCCTACATATCAGCCATATTGATCAATATTGTTTTTAGAATATTTAAAATAGAACAAGTCGGAATATTGCTGTAGGGTAGGAAATGAGTTGGTGGATTTAGGAAAAAATATGCAAACATTGGAGTTATAAAGGAAGATATTATCCACTTTCAGAGAAACAGAACAAACAAGCAGAGTATAACCTTACATAGATGCATATGAATGTAATACACACATACACATATGTATATATGTATATATAAACATATATAAATATATATATATATATATATATATATATATATATATATCATTATCTGTGTATATAGATTGCTCTCGGCTAAAGTTTCCTCAATTATAAAATAGGGATAATAAAACCTCTTCCTATCTCACAGGGCTTTTGTGAGGATCAAATGAAATACTATTGGTAAAGTGCTTCACATGGTACCTGGCATATAGTAGGCATTAAATAAATGCTTATTCCATCTTTCTTCTTTTAAATGATATTATTTCCATGTTTTCAGTCCTTGTGGTCTCTTGTTCTTGACAGCAGCAAAATGGGAAGTATGAATTTAGAAATCGTTGTATCTTGAATCCTAAAATTCCTTTTTATTTGTGCTTTTTTTCCTCTAACATATTTACTCCGAATAAAAAAAAAAAGGACCCAATGTTACATGGGGTTGGGGGACAGCTAGATGACATAGTAGATAATTAGGTCTGAAGTCAGGAAGACAACTTCCTGAATTCACATCTGGCCTCAGACACTTTGTAACCCTGGGTGAGTCACTTTATACTGTTTTCCTCAGTTTCCTTATCTGTAAAATGAACCAGAGAAGGAAATGGCAGGACATTCCAGTATCTTTGCCAAGAAAATGCCAAATGGGGTCGTAGTGCTGGATACAACTGAAAATAACTGAACAATGTCACATAGGTAGTAGATGGTAGAATTGAGACTTGAACCCCTTTTTATTATTCTAAATAATTTGTTATTTCTATCACATCTGATTATAGATGATCACTTTTTAAAGATAATTTAATTTATTAATTTATTATTTGAAATTATTTATTTAATATGAACTACTTGAGATCAAGAAAGTTACCATAATTCTGTGTATTTGTACCACCTCAAACTTCAGTCCTTTATACAGTCTGTCAATAAATTATTCATTGATTGACTCCCTTTTCTATATTTTAAATAATAGGTCTCTCTCTCTCAGTGTTCCCCAGGCTGGAAGAATAGCTGGCACTATCTCATTGCCCAGCAGTATGAGAGCCATGGTCAGTTATTTCACACTTGGTGTGTATGACTTTCTTTAGGCAGCCCACTTCACTTCCTTTGGGCTCTCCCTTTTGGTACCAGAATTAATACAGAATTGGTTAAGCTCTATTTCAGCTCTGAACTCACCAAGCTGAAACAATCCACCATCTTTAACCAGCATTACAGACTGGGCCACTGCGACGGGGTTAAATACTATTCTCAAGCAAATAATTTATAATTAGGATCTATAATTCTCTCATTGTAGGAAATTCTGATATTGGAATTTTCTCTGCCAAGACAGATTGCAGTCTACTTCTTACTTGGCAGCTAAAATCTTAAGGACCCTCAAGAACGTAGAATTTAAATGATCTACCCAAGTTCCCACAACTAGTAAGTGTCAGAGACAAGGTTTGAGAACAAATCTTCCTGATACAAAGTCTATCTAAGGATGCCATGCTACTTCTAACACATACTTATCTGCTATTTTGAAGGTCCTTTGTAGGACATTGTAATAAAAGTAGACATTTTAATGCTTTAAAGTTTATAAAGTGTTTCAAATCTTTAAAAATCACCTCATTTGGTAGTTCAAATATTATTATTCTTTTAAAAAAAAGAAGGAATCAAGGCACATAGGGGTAAATTGACTTGACCAAGATTATATAGCTAGTAAATATCAGATCTCCTAGCCAAGCTCAGATCTTTTGACTAATTCTCCTCATTATGCCACAGCTGCAATTTAAGAGAGGTAAAATATTGAATCTGTCTCTTTTATACTGTAGTGTATATTACCAATATCAGATTCTTGATTGAAAACAGGTTTTGATAGAGAAAAGAAGACAGATGAGAAGCATTAGGTCCTTAAAAAAGGTAACTTTGAATGATTAAGTGATTTTGAATATTATAAATGCTCAAATTAACTACAAAGGATAGATGAAAAAAGATGCATTCTGAGAAAGAACTGATAAATAGAAGTATATGTAGAATGGTTATTCACACACACACACACACACACACACACATATATATACTCAAATATATCAACTTACATTTAAATATACATACATACATACATAAATATTTGCATCTAATGGTAGCACTCAAAGGCAGGAAAAAGAGATGGAAGGAAAAAAAAGGGAAAAACTTACATAATAACTTTATTACATATTTTAAAGAGATAGCAAGTTGTACTAAAGATTTGCAGTATAATTATCTTTTTTTCATATTCTACTGTTATGGAAATGTTTTTAATTCAAGTTCAGAATAATATATATATATATATACATATATATATATATATATATATATATATTTCAAAGGGGAGTCAGTGAAAATAGAGGGAAAAGAGTAAAAAATAAGGCAGAAATACTTTAAATTCTTAACACTTTTTTCAAGGGCACTCAATTAGCATAAACAACTCTAAATTCTGAATATGTCAGAAACAAAGCCTTGATAGGTCAGTTGAGGTCTTTTCAGGAGGCAAATGAAGACTTGAGGGCTGATGTTTTGGAAGTAGGGTGGATCCTAGGGATAGGGTGTTCCTTCTGAGTTAATATTCCATTGTTGTTCTTCAGATTTCTTTGTAAGTATCCTGTTTAAAGAATGAAGGAAGATGTTAGGTAGGAAAAAAAATCCCAACAAATCCTGGTACTGGCTCCTCCAATTAGGGAAGAAGACACGTTGGAGCATGAATTATTGGGTAAGAGTTCATACTTGCTATATGTTAGTGTTAGGCATGAGCCTGAAGGCTCAGTGCTCTTACTTTGGTATGAATTCTTTTTACATAATAGCTCAAGGCCTTAAATGTTTAATTGCATTTTTTGCAATTAAAAAAAATAATACATGTAAGGAAAAGGCAAAACAGAATCCCCCTTCCCCCCATCAATTTTATTGTTTATCTTTTGAAAAATAAATCTGGGTAAATTTAATCATAGTCTATTTTAGTTTTAAAACTTTTGACTAATTTTGTTGCCTCCTCTAAACAACAAAAGTCCCATGCCCAACTTCATGAAATCCAGGGGTTTGAAGATGAAAAGGATTTTTGCCCATCATCTAGTTCTATCTCCTCATTTTACTAATGAAGAAACTGAGACTCAAAGAGGGGAAGTGAGTTTCCCAATATGACAATAATAAATTCAGGTCTTTTCAATAGGACTTTAATGTAAATTTAAACGTTTGAAGAGCAATTCTTATGTTCATTTGAGAATAGTACAATAAAAACAAACCATTTTATGTTCAATCCCATCAATAATAATGATACCTTTCATATTACAAAGAAAATTCATATATTTCCTACTATATTCTTAGCCTAATGTCAAGCAATTGTGAACTAGTCCTTCAAAAAATATTTTTCCTAATTACTAATCTTGTAAATCCTAGGTTAAAAATCTCTGCTCCAAAGTAGAACATATTTCTCAAGGCTTCTCTTGAATTTTGTCTTTTTAGTCAATTTAAGAAATGGGAATCTTGATCAGATTGTATATAAGAAAAATGTCCCCAGTGACACATTAAAATACAGTAGTCTTTAGAACCTTCATGAGTCTGAAGTCTGTTAGAATTCTTAAGTCATTCCCAAAAGCCTACTGATATAGATTTATCATTACATTTCCTGGAACTTCAAAAGTTAAAGGAAACCCAAGGGGCCCTTAGAAATGATTACCCTTTACAAGAAAATTTTTCAGACTGCTTCTTTTATATTAGTCAGTCAGTCAACAAGCATGGTTAAATGTGCCAGGGAATGTACTAAGCACTGAAGATAGGAAAAAAAAAATCTTTCACAGGAACTCCCTTATATATCCTGATATTACATGAATAAAAATGGAACCTGAGCCATTCATTAGTTATCCATCAGTCACAAGATGTGGCTGGTGTACATCCTTTTGTAATCAGTTGATTCTCTGGTGAAACTTTTATGCTGCTGCTTCTGTGATTTTTTTTTTTTTAATTTTAAATGCCTAATGAATCCCACCATGGTCTTTTGGGTCAACCCACAACTTTAATCCTTAACTAGTCTGTATTTCATGATTCACAGCTGTATATAATCATTGGAAGAATATTAGTGTTAAAAAGATGGGATTTTGTTTTAGGGAGAGGAATGGGGTCATTAAACATATTAAGCAACTTATCAGCTGTAAAATGCAACTTAATCTCTTCCTCCCATTCCATTCTGACTCAGTTCCTTGCCTATGTGTAGTGTCTGTCCAATATACATGTATTGATAGACTTGCTCTTTGATTCATCCATTGCCCTGCAAATCTAGGGAGTATAATAGACAGTATTTATCCACTTGGTTTATCTCTTGTGGATTCTCAGGCAATGTTGTTCTGAGTTCAACTCAGTCTTTCAAAGGTTACTAATAGTTCAGCAGTCATATCTGCCAGCTTTTCAGTACCCATGGATATAGTTCAACTGAGCTTGGCAACTTGAATTCATTGATGCTTTCCTGTCTCCTATCAGAAGACTTAGGAAGGGTATGATAGTTTAACAGTATTACATTTATCTTTAACATGCTTATCTTTGATATTTTTTATAATTCCCTCTTTTATCCAGATATTACTTACTTACTTATTTATCCAGGTAATTACTTAATTACTAAATTACTTTTAAAATATTATAGGACTTGTCATTTTCTTCATTATATCATGATTTAATGCCAATTCTATTGAATACTCATCTGTAAATATATTGGCCAATCTAAATGGACTTTGGGAACTTATTTTAATAGGGGAGTACTATTAGTCATATATTCTTGACTGAAAAATAATGTTCCTCTATATATGTCTATCTATATATACACATACATATACATGTGAATATATACACAATTACACATATATCATTTGACATCCCTGCACTATGCCATGCTGATGTGGTGCAGCCATTATCAGGAATGATGAGAACTCTGAGTTTATCCTGTTCTCATTGTCAGCCATATCTTACAAAGGCATATCTTTTTTAACTTTGGTATTCTTCAAGTTCTTTTGTAACTGTGAATCATTGAATGTGGTAGTCTGAAGAATTATAGTTACAAGTCACTAAAAGACAAATGGATAGATGCTTGGTGAGCATGACTAGATAGCATTGTATTATCATTGTGGAATTGCACAGAAGTGACATGAATCATATGTATGATCATTATGTATAACCATAAAGTTGAGGTGGACTGGTCATGTGATGAAAGTGAGGGATAACTGATGTGGAGCCTTTATTCTATTAAGTCCACCAGATATCATTCTATGATATAATTGTTTCACTTTGAAAATGAAAGACAAACAATATTTATAGAATGCCAAGAGTTAAATGAAGTTCTTAATGCACTGAATGGGCGCTCCTAGCTGAGAACTTCTGAGAAAGTGTTGTTAAGGAATATAGTAAGAAGACATGGAGGGACTGAAGACTGAATTGTTATGTAATCATACTGATAAGATCACATAACTATTGAAGCACCAAAAAATTCTAGATATGCTGCCCCTTTTCTTAAAAATATTCAGTGACTCTATGATGCATGCTTACAGAGCAAAATTTTTATTTTTATTCCTGACATTCAAGGCCCTTCACCACCGGACACCAACTTTTCTGTCATAAAACTCCCCTTTATGGTCTGAAATTACAGCTCAATTAAATGACTTTGTCCAGTGAATACAACATTTACTTTCCCATCTCCATGATTTTGCTTGTTCTCGTTCCTTCCAATTACATCATAAGGACAGGAACAGTATAAGTTTTTTTATCTTTGTATTTCAAATCCCAACCAAATGGTCATACACAGAGTAGGTGCTTATTAAATGTTTGTGAAATTTAATTATCTTTTCTCTTTGGACCAGCATAATTAAAAAATAAAAGATTACACAATGCCCATTCCCTTGGAAATATGATTCACTAAGCACTTTCAAAACAATTAAATAACTCTTGTACGTGATTCAGACCATAAATATTTTCATCTGAAATGTCCACATAAATGAAGAGGAAATTTGTTTGGCTTGGATTAATATGGGAATAATTATAATACATATTATGATGATCATAATATATTATACCTAAAGTTTACAAATATATTATCTGATTCTAATCCTTGAAACCTTCCTACAAGGAAAACAGAATAAGTGTCATTAGCAGACCCATTTTATACCTAAGAAATTGAGGCTCAGACAGGGTCAGGAATTTGACTGATTGCTTCTGTTGTGCCCTTCTACTTAGATACAGTTTCATATTACAACGGTGATTGTTAAGGGACTTGAGGCTACCAATGGATGACTTGTCCAGTCTCCTTAAACTAGACAAGTTGATATAAGGCAGAGAGTTTGAATATATTTGCATTCATTGGTCCAGCAGAGTTTCTTGCTGATGTATGTTGTGCCACATTATCTCATCATCTCTTTATAACTGACATGTGCCCGATTGCCTTATAGACTTTAGATGCAGCTGTCATTTTATCTTGAAGAACAATTAAGTCTCCTGAAGGCTAAATGTTTCCAAGGAAGAAAAAAAGTTATTTATAATTTAGTACTCACTGTCCTGACAATGCCCGTCCCCTTGGAAATATGATTCAGATGCCCTGAACTGAAAAAACATTTTCCTTTTTCCTGTGTAAAATATGAAACAAAAGACACTGAAAAACACATCATTAAAACAGTTCCTTTGTCCTTTTGACAATGAAATTTGTAAAAAGCCATGCCAGTTTGACTATGTAGGTGGTCCTTTTCAGGCTAACCTCAAAACGACCTCGCCAAATCACTGAAAGTGATTTGATAAGTTCTCGAGATTTTTGTAATATGTGTTGAAAATCAACAGTATCCTCCACTGAGGGATTTTCAGATACACTATTTATTAAAGATGAAGTTTCAAGTGCTGAAGGACAGACCCCAGAATGTTTGCTCGTCTGGGTTATGGTCACACCTAGGGCTTTGAATGTTTTAACACCTGGACATACCTTTATGGAGTCAGGTCATGCTACTGGGTCATTCCAACTCACCATTTCAGGATTTTCCACAGGCAGCTTTTTGCCATCAGCTGTATGTAATTGGTTTAAGTCAATGTATGTATGATATGTATCAAATGAACTTAAAGTATGTTCCCCACGGGAATATTTCTGACATTTTTTTAGGTTCAGTAATTCTAGAACATTCCTTCTCCCTTCATAATGTTCTGAACTTTTTCAATGTTAGTCAAAAAGAAGGGCTTTTTTGGGGGGAGGGTTGCTGATGAAAATTAGATACTATGCTCTTTATGCTTTCTTTCTTTTATTCTTTTTTACTCTCTTGCTTTCTTTTATACATCTTTTACTATAGTTTGAGGTAGTTTCCATTTCTAGGGATTGTCTGAGAAAACCCAATTTGGTTACCAAGAAAATTCATTTTTCATTGACTCCTATTTTTTTCCTTAAGTCAGGCAGAACATTGTGTATAAATACTTTTGAGCAGTGAGAAATGGAACTTTTGTTTGAAGCCCTTTGATTAATGAATCTGCTTTTTTTTTTTTTCTGGAAAATTAAGTAAGACATTTTTTTTCCCTGAATCCTTTTAACCAGTATTTTCCCAAACGATTGCAAATATGATAAACCAATCAGCTTGGACATGATTTTAATTTCTCTGGGCCTTGGTTTCCTCATCAGTAAAAAAGAGTTATGAATAATGCATGTATTCCAGTGCATTCCACTGATTAAAAAAAATCAGTTTCTGGTGCAGAAACATTTGATAATGCCAAGGACTTCAGTGGTAAGATTTTCTTTTAAAAAACAAGCAACAAATTTCTACCATAAAACAGCTTTCTTTCTTAATGACATCATTATCAGAAAGTCATAGAATCTGAAAAAAAATTGGAGCTCATTTGTTCCAATCCTCATATTTTAGAAACAAGCAAACTAAAGCCAAGACAGGAAGTTGTACAAGTTCACACCATAAGTTAGTTGGTCGAAGAGCTGAGGTTAAAACCCAATCTCTTGTTCTCATACCAGCTTGTTTCTCTCTGTTTTTTTGAGACTTAAAGAGATAAAGTGATTTCCCAGTATTACACAGCTCCCTGCTGTTCAATTCTTTCTCTGGATAAAATTTTTCATCATAAGCCTCTTGGAAATGTATTAGATTATTGTATTGCTAAGAAGTTAATTCATTTCCAGTTGATTATCATATAATATTGCTGTTACTGTCTACTAGTGTTCTATTTTTGCTTACTTCGATTTGCATTAGTTCTTATAATAATTATCAGGTTTTCTTAAAAGTATCCTGCTCATTATTTCTCATAGCACAACAATATTCTATCACAATCATATGCCATTCATTACTCAATTGATGGGCATCCCTTTATTTTCCAATCATTTGCTACCACAAAAAGAGCTGCTCTATTTTTTGCACATATAATTTCCTTTCATTTAAAAAAAATGCTTTAAGATACAGACCTAATAGTGGTATTGCTGGGTCAAAAAGTAGGAATTTGATTATAGTTCCAAATTGTTCTCCAGAAAGATTGGATCAGTTCACAACTCCAATAGTGCATTTATGTATTTGTTTTCCTGTATGCCTTCCAACATTTGTTATTTTTCTTTTTTTGGCATATTAACTTATCTGATAGGTAAGAGGTGGTACTTTAAAGTTGTTTATATTTGCATTTCTCCAATAAATAGTAAGGACAGCTAGTTGGCACAATGGAGATACGGTGTTAAGTCTGGAGTTAGGAACTCATCTTTCTGAGTTCATATCTGGACCCAGACATTTACTTAGCTGTCTTGGGGCAAGTCAATTTACCCATTTTATCACAGTTTCCTCATCTGTAAAATGAGCTAGAGAAGAAAATGGCAAACCATTCCAGAATTTTATTTAAGAAAACCCCAAATGGGATTATGAAGAGATGAGCATGACCAAAATGACTGAATAAAAGAAAAAAAAATACTGAATTAGAGGATTTTAAAAACATAACTATAGATAGCTTGGATTTCTTCATCTGAAAACTGTCTGTTTATATCTTTTGACAATTTATCAAATGGGGAATGATTTTTATTCTTATAAAATTTACCTTAGTTTTTTTTTTCTATCTAATCTTGGCTGCATTGGTTTTGTTTGTAGAAAACTTTTTTAATTTAATGAATTTGGATGCTGTACCATTTGGTGCATATATGTATAGTATTGATATTATTTCATTATCTGTTAATCTTTTAGCAAAATGTAGCTTCTCTGTTTATCTCTTTTAATTAAATCTATTTTTGCTTTTGCTTCATCTGAGATAATAACTGTTAATAAATGCTTGTTGAAGTGAGTTGAGCAAAAAGGAAAACAGGAATTTCCTAAGTATAGATCACACTGCAAGAGCATCCAAAATTAGGCTCACATTTTCCTTCTGCTCCCGATTCCTGCCTCTCAAGTAAGACCACATAGGGGCTCATCTCTAAGACCTATTTTCCCCTTCCATTTCTGCAAATAACAACAATATATGATTTTAGCAGCATGGGGGACTCCTAGAATTAAAACTTTGTTCACAGCCCCAGGCTGCAACTTAGAAAATTAATCCTAGGGAGTTGATTGAAGCACATGGAGTTTAAGTAATTTGCCCAGAGTCACACCGTGAAAAGACAGGGGTATATTTGAACCCAGATCTCCCTGATTCTAATCCTACACTCTATCCACTATACCATGCTGCCTCATTCTGGCTCATTTATAAAAGTAAAAATATATTCGATCATACTTAATTAAAGTTTGCTGTCAGAGTGTATCCTCTCAATTTCAAGGTTGAGACTATAAGCTGTTCAGCTCCCTAGAGCATGCTAAAAGCCACGTGTGCTAAGCTAGAACACAACCCTTCATTTAGTTTCCATAAGAGAGTTATTGTATGCTAAATAATTATCAAAATGCTTATTAAAACCTACTTGAAGGATAACAAGTGATATCAATTGCATAGCTGCTAACCCTCAGTAATTATGTCTTTTGTAATCAATTGGCATTATTCATTAGTCATACTGTTATATATTGAAGCTGGTTTCTCTTACATAATTGCTTGTCCTTAATAGATATGTTTTAATAAGCACTTGTATTTATACATCATAGAATAACAATCTTAATTAATCTATGTTTAATGCTCATTTGGGAACTGGAATGCAAAGTGCTGCCAGACATTTGAGATGGATGGTTCATAGCGGGGTGAGCAACCACAGGCCCCCACTGCAGCAGGTAGACCCATTCTAAGTCTCTCTATGCTCTGTTTTGTGGGGTTTTGTAGATTAAGATATATTTCCCAAGAATTTATGAGCCTATCCTTTGTAGACCTATGGCATGATCAAATGAGCTCTGAAGTCAGAGAATCTCAGCTCATCCCCAGTTGCTTCTTCCAAAGTGGATCATAGATTTATTTATCCTTCAGGCAATAAGGAGCCATTGTAGCTTCCTGAGAAAGGAAGACATGATAAGAACTAGGTTTTAGGAATAATACTTTGGGATTGGACTGTTGGATAAATTGCAGAGGAAAGACTTTGGATACATAGAAATCAAGGAAGAGTCAACTATAATAGTCCAGATATGAGGGCCTAGATTAAGGTGGTAGTTATTTGAGTAGAGAGAATGGAACACACATGAGAAATGTCTTTTAGGCAGAATTGACAAGATTTATGTACTAACTGAATGAGTGCCCAGCACATAGTAAGGGCTATATAGATATTTATTATTATTACGCAAAAAAAGAGAGTGAGAATTAAGGATGATGTCAAGGATGGGAAACTAGAAGGATGATAATGGACCTCAATAGAAAAAAGAACAGTCTCTTTTTATCTTTGGGTTTACAATAATTCTTTTTTTTCCCTTCTGTCTTCTATATGCTTCTGAAATCTCTACTGTTATACTCACTATGAAGAAAGGGGTAGGAATGAAAGGAGCATATATATAGATATTTATGGTCTTTTCATTTAGCTCTCAGAAATTAACACATCAAATCAGTCATATAATGAGTTCAGAATTCCATATTTGTGAAAGAATACTGGCTATTGAACCTCGGTCTTATTAGCATGTGCAAAATCCTCTCTTGCAATTCTATATTTGAAATAGGCTGAGGAGTCTGATCTTGGGAATCACGATGGCCTGTAATGGAAAGGCCTTGCAGAGATTTTGGAGCAGGTCATAGACATTCTGTAATCAATCCTATAATTAAGTGAGGAAAAGCTTTTTGGATTAGTTGGAATATATTCAAAGGGTCTACCTGACTAGAACCTTAGCTCTCTTCATGTGAATTCTTCCTGTATGATGGTGTTTGATGACAGACAATGTTTTAAGGCAAGAAATCTTGGGGCCTCTTTTCCTGAGGATAGTATGTACCTTCATTAATTCAGGCCTTGGTTCTTTGCTTCATATTTCTTTTTTTCTTTAAGGTAAAGGAGTTGGGGACTATGACCTTATGAGTTTTAAAAGGTAAGGAGCTAGAGCCACCTGGGAACCCATGACAGCTTTTTTAGCTATTCTAACATCAATGTCCTGGGGATTATTTGGCAGAGATGATGTGAACTTGATAGGGTCAATGCTATATTGTTGTTTGATTGTGAATGACTCTTTGTGACCCCATTTAGGGTTTTCCTGGCAAAGAAACTAGAGTAGTTTTCCATTTTCCTTCTCTGGCTCATTTTATAGATGGGCAACTGTGGCAAAGTTAAGTGATGTGTCCAGGAACACATAGCTAAGTAAGTGGTGGAGGGTAGATTTGAACTCGCAAAGATGAATCTTACTGACTCCAAGTCTGGGACTCTATTGGCTATATTACCTACCTGCCCTCCCAGTGCTGTGTAGAAAAGACATTAAGTCTAAGACTGCTCTCCTTAGGATTCAAGATGGTACAGCAGAAACCATACTCCCAAGTATCAGGGGAAGTTGTTTTACTTCTGTTTTTGCCAAGTCTTCAAAGTATACATCTCTTTGTTAAAGTTGATTGATGTTAATTGTTTTAATTGGTTAAACTGGCAGTTAACAGTGGGGATAACACACTGAAATAGGGACCTATGGTATTAGCAGTAAAGAAAATTACCCCAACTCCTCAAGGTTACTTCAAGAACACTAATGGAGAAATGTTGATGGAATCCTGGCTCTAGGATGATGAGTTCAGAAAAGAGTAGTCACCATATTTATCTAGTATCTTTAAGGAGGCATGTTAAACTAGAAGGGAAAGATGTTCCAGATGGATGGAAAGTCTATTCAAGAAATTCTATCCTGTTGGGTACATCAAAACCCAATCTGAAATTTTCTAGATTCAAAGCCATTTTGTGGTATATGACAATTTGTTCCTTTGAGCAAAATTTTCTCTTTCTGCTTTTAAAATCTGTGCTAGCTACATTGTCCAACTTCAAATATTATTTTTGGAATTCTGGAACATTTCCCAAGCAGAGGATTCTTTTTCCTTCCTTAAATATTTTTGGTAATCTCAAATTTCTTCAGAAAATAAAGCCATGATTGAATTGTTTCTAGAGACAGAGGGAAAATATACATACCTGCAGTGATTTTAAAGATGTTTTTAATGTATTAGGCATAGTAATTAATTTTAAGTAATTACCAGTAACTTGATTATGACTTTAGGCAGCTCATGTAATTTCTATAAATCTCAGTTTCTTCTTCTGTGAAATATACAAAGTTAAACTAGAATATATTTTGAAAAAAAAGTCCCTTCTAACTCTAATAATCTGTGATTCATTGGGCTAAAGGACAATTAGGCTGGAATTTAGACTTGGATTTTATTAGATAACCTATGGCAATTTTGTATGGGTTCTCACTTAACTAACTGAGACTCAGACCTCAAGGAACAATCCTGAGCTATTGGAAACTATCAGTTGGTAATTCCCATAGAGCCATTGTCTGAGTTCTCAATATAATTTAATTATTTTATGCCTCAGTGCCTTAAGGTACTGATAGGTGACTCTTTGGAGCTGCTTTTAAAGTACAGTGAGTTACAGAGATTGTCCTCAATTCCACACTTTAGATGGCCCCAGTCTGATGTAGTGGACTAGTGGGAAGGAAAGATAATATAACATTAACCAAACACTTTTCAAATACTGGATTATTTGATGCTCACATGAGCTAGATACTTTTATTATCCTCTTTTTATAACTGATGAAACAGGCAAACAGAGGTTAAATGATTGTACAAGGTCACACAGGTAGTACATGCTTGAGGCTGAATCTGAACTCAGATGTCTTCCTGATTCAAGTCTGGTGCTCTATCTACTATACTATCCAACTTGTAGAAGGGAACAGTATAACTAAGCTTCAAAGGAAGGTAAAAATTATACAATGGAGAGGTAAGGAGGGAAGGGATTCTAGGTATGGGGGTCAGCCAGTTTATAGGTGATAGATGGGAGACAGTATATTGTATACCAGAAACAGCAAACCGGCCCCTTTGATTGGAATTTAGAATTCTTGCAGGGAGCTAATTTGAATTGAATTTGGAAAAGCAGACCAGAGCTGGATTATGGAGAGCCTTAAAACAGAGTGCTTCATTCTAGTGGCAAGAGTGAGCTTCTGGAGCAGAGGTGTGATATGATCAGAGCTGTGCTTAGTGCATTTCCCCTTATTCAGTTGTGTCCCAGTCTTCATGACCCAATGTACTTATCCATGAGGTTTTCTTGGCAATGACATTGGAATGGATTGCCATTTTATTCTTCAGTCTATCCCCATTTTATAGATGAGGAACTGTGGCAAATTGGGTTGCAGCTTGCCTAGGGTTACAGTTAGGTGTCTAAGACTGGATTTAAATTCAAATCTTTTGGATTCCAGGCCAGTACTCTATCCACTACAACACCTAGCTGTCTGTGTTTAGCATATAGAAGATATTCAATAAATATTTATTAAATGAGTGAAATGTTCTGCTAAGCTGTTAGTTTATTAAGCTATCAAGCAGTAATAACACTTCATTGCTAATCAGTATATCCAGTAAGGACATCTCTTGGAGGAGAAAGGGCAGAGCATATCATATTGGCAGTTGGATGGAAGATGACTTTGAAAGGGCAGGGATGTGAAGCAAGTAGATGAATAAGGAGATTATTGCAATTGTTCCAGTGAGAGGTTGTTAAGGACCACCAGAGTGGCCCTTGTGAAGAGAGAGCAAGGGTCAAATATAAGACTTTTTATGAAAGTAGAATCAACAACATGGTAAATAATTGGATTTCCATTTTGAGAGAAACTTTAATTTAAATTGAGTAATGGTAAGAATTTCAGGCCCTTGGGGAAAAAGATGGGGAAATATTTTGGAATGATAATAATATATTAAAATGTACAAAGTGACATGCACACATACATGCACATTTGTATGTATACATCCCATTTGATCCTCAACATAACCCTGTGAAAAGAAAATTGAAGCTAAAGGAGATTAAGTGACTAGTCCAGAGAAATACAACTAGAGAGTGTTTGAATTCATCTTCCTTAAACTCAGTACTCTAGAGATCTGCTATGCTACCTATCAGATGGATCATTTAGCATCCTTCCAATTATACCACAAGTGTTGTTGTCTTCTCTCCATAGGACCAGAATAAATGATGCTATTTTAGATGTCCAATGGCAGGTCAGAACCTTCTTGACTGAGGCCACAGACTGTGCTGTTTTGAATTACTTAGGATGGCATGGAACACAGGACAATGTGTAAGGTGGTGTTCCATGCTGTGGCTGCTTTCACCACTAGCTTTATTACTGCTATTGGCAGAATTATACTTATTCATATCTACTTTGCAGCAACAAAATTGGGCCTTAGTCCTTAGGGACTCTTAAACTCACTGAACTGTTGCAAACATAGAAAGTAGGAAGGAAGCAACCATTTTCACTTCTGACTCTCCATTAAAGAACTTGAAGTTTTAAGTCTGTATTTATATTCCCTAGTGAAGGCATTGCTAGTCAGCTGTGGAATAACCTGGGCTGAAAGGGCATATCATGCAAGGAATTCTTGGAACTGAAAATGTATGGATGTAGCACCTTTGGTTAAATGCTGGATGCTGGAAATGATCGAGTGTGAGATTTTTCAACCAAGTACTAAGGAGGAAAGATACCTTCAAACTCTTTGTAAAGGAAATTTTATCACATAGAAGTCAAGTTGTTGAGGTATACAGGCTGGGTTGATGGCAGATAGTCTGGCATATAGCTGGCCTGGACTTTTTTGGGCCATTTTTCTCTTGGTCATCTATGAAAGAGTGCCCCGAACATTGTGCAACAAAAATATCAATGTAGTTTAAAATTACTTTTAAAAGACTTTGTATACAACACATATTTAAAACAACAATGACAAATATGGTAATTCATATTTACATAGTACTCTAGTGTTTCTATAATATAGATTCATTACAATACTGTAAAATAAGGGAAAATATAAAAAAAATTTAGCATGAAGAATTTTTTTTTTGAACTTAACTTGGAAGAGAACACTTCTAGAATGGAAACTGTGCCTACTGATGGAGATAAATGACACTTATTTCAGTGTTGTCATGAGTAATACACTTTGTAAACATTAGAGCACTGTATAACATGAGTTACTATTTTTGTTATTTTAAATTTTATAAATGATCTATAATTTATAGTCAGAGAGTTTTTCAACTATCTTAGAGAGATATTAAATGATATCATCACGTAGATCATATTAGGGGCTGTACTTGAACCCAGCTCTTCCTATTTCTAAGTTTGACTCTCTGTCTTCTATTGTACATTGCCTGTCATGAAGCAAAATAATAAACAGATAACTACCTGTTGTATTGTACTTGTCAGAGGAGATACTTTATTCTCATATATTATACTTTGGTCATCAACTTAGAACAGATAGAATCCATGTTTTAAGTTTTTCTATGTTGCCCCAAAACAATGAATAAACCATATAGGAAAGAAACATGTGAAGAAAATGTAGGTAACATTTGGAGACCCCAGAATTTCTATCTCAGGTACAAGGTACTCTATGAAGCCTTATATCCTCAAAATCCTGTTTCAAGAGCGCCAACTAGTGTGATTTCTTGTACTCAATTAGCCAGAAGACATAATATTAGAGCCCTGAAAAAAATGAATGAATAACATAGAAATAAATAATGTAAAAAAATTTGCAAGAGAATATTCTTGTCAGAAATGTAAAGTGCACACTTTATTAAATACCTACTTTCAGTGGGAAAAATAGGCATACATAGGAATAAGAGTGACATATTTAGAACACATGTGTGGCCAGAATACATATGTGGAAGGGACTTTAACATTTTAAAAACTATAAATGTTTTCTGGTGATGTCATTATATTGTTCTCAATAGGTTTGTTTCTCATTGGGTATTGTGTCTCTACTGTGTCTGCTGTTCCTGTAGTCTTAGTTGCACAAGGTCCCAGTGGTCTCCAATGGTTTTCATAGTAGGTTTGGCTCTACTAGTCTTATGGTGCCTGGAGTCTAGGCTCTGCTGGTCATTGCTCCCTGCTCTGATTCCTAACATTTACTCTTGAGTTCATCACTTTAGTTCCATTGTGCTGAATACTTGTGAATAATAAATAGAGCTTCTCTGATCATATTTGACTAATAGCTCTTTAATCCTAGCTCCCACAATCAATGAACATACATGCCAATTAGAATGCTCCCAGACATTGATTCATTGTTGGTGGAGTTGTGAACGAATCCAACCATTTTGGAGAGTAGTTTGGAACTATGCTCAAAAAGTTATCCAACTGTGCATACCCTTTGATCCAGCAGTGTTACTACTGGGATTATATCCCAAAGAGATTATAAAGAAGGGAAAGGGACCTGTATGTGCACGAATGTTTGTGGCAGCCCTTTTTGTAGTGGCTAGAAACTGGAAACTGAATGGATGTCCATCAGTTGGAGAATGGCTGAATAAATTGTGGTATATGAAAATTATGGAATATTACTGTTCTGTAAGAAATGACCAACAGGATGATTTCAGAAAGGCCTGGAGAGACTTACACGAACTGATGCTGAGTGAAATGAGCAGGACCAGGAGATCATTATATACTTCAACAACAATACTAGATGATGACCAGTTCTGATGGATCAGGCCATCCTCAGCAACAAGATCAACCAAATCATTTCTAATGGAGCAGTAATGAACTGAACCAGCTATACCCAGAAAAAGAACTCTGGGGATAACTAAAAACCATTACATTGAATTCCCAATCCCTATATTTATGCACACCTACATTTTTGATTTCCTTCACAAGCTAATTGTACAATAATTCAGAGTCTGATTCTTTTTGTACAGCAAAATAATGTTTTGGTCATGTATACTTATTATGTATCTAAGTTATATTTTAATATATTTAACATCTACTGGTCATCCTGCCATTTAGGGGAGGGGGGGGGGGTAAGAGGTGAAAAATTGGAACAAGAGGTTTGGCAATTGTTAATGCTGTAAAGTTACCCATGTATATATCCTGTAAATAAAAGGCTATTAAATTTAAAAAAAAAAAAAAAAAAAAAAAAAAGAATGCTCCCAGAATGAGATAAAAAATTATGTCTTTTCTTTGTGCCTTCTCTATTTTGAGGAACATTTAGAGTTATCTAGCTTAGGGGTAGACACTCCTAAGACATGCTTTGGCTTAACATGCAAATAAATTTGAACCACTAAAAATCTTAAATAAAAAAGGCAAGGTCATTGTTTTCTTTACACCTAGTCTGCATTCCTACATTTATTGTGTATATCATCATTGATATAGCTTGGTTGCTTTAGTGTTTCTATTTGACCCTAGGAAAACATCATGGTCTCCCTACTTATAGTTCTGGACAGTATCAAATGCATAATGGGAAATCTAAAATTCATTGGTGCAGTGTTGTTTTAGATTTGAGGGAAGCATTTCTTGGGGAAAGAAGTCTTCACTTAGAGGACCAGAGGAGACTTAAGGTCTCAATTTTCCTATTTGGTCAAAGGACAGCATGGCAACAAAATAGTCTCATCCAGCTGTGTCACTCTGGGATAAAGGATCTATTTTCTGAGGGTAATTAGGGAGTTTTCCCTTTAAGCCAGGAATTAGAGAGCAATTGTATGATTCAGAATCTACTGGAAGTAGAGAATCACCTTGAACAGATGGAACTGGCTAATGGGATTAATTTGAAGATAGCATGGTTTTCTTTCTTTTTTAAATTTACTGAAACATTGTTCTGGAGAAGCTAGGAAAAAGTTAATTAGTAAATCCCAAACTGTGATTTCATTGGCCAGGATTCTCCATCTACTCCTCCCCACCCCCCATCCCTGCATATTATAAAATTCTGTGTCTCTTCAAGGATAATTTTCCCTTTCTTTCCTTTCCTTCTCTCCCTTTCCTCTCAGCCCTACCCCTCTTTTCATTTTTCCCTTCTTGGAGTTTGCCCAGACTTCTGAGAGATTGAGGGACTAATCCAGGTCCCTCACACACAACCAATATGTATCAGAGGCAGTACTTGAATAATTTCCTTGGAAGTTACAGAGAAGGTGACAACCTGTATTGGTAGAAAGAGTTTTGGGATATTCCCCATATCATTGAAATCATTAGTGTAGTCCATTTCACTAACTTCTTCCTAATTGTCCTACTCAGCCCCCTGCCCTCTCCCTGGATGTTTTCTGATGGGACAAAATTAGAAAAATGTTTATTAGTGAAAGTCCTTAGTGTGGCACCCTGCGGTCTTTGGAGACAATAAGTACCATTGGATGAACAAACAAGTTATATGTTATTGAGTCTATACTTTAATTTATTTTATTTCACTGGGGTGTATTTGGAGGGTGAGTGAATATCTCTTCCAACTTCTATTGGGGTAAATGATTATTCTTTTGAGGAAGTTGGAGATCAAGTATCTTTCTCTTGGAATGTGAAATTCAGAATATGACTCTAGGAATGCTTAGGACAAAATATCCAAAATGGCATTCTATTACTTCCCCCCTGCAGTTCTCACTGGGGTTTGCCCCTGGATGCTAAGTGATTTAGTTCTAATTTCACTCAATCACCAAGATACTATATATATATAAAATGAGTAATATTTTACATCTGGATTTACAGTGAATGGAAATTAATAAATCAATCAAGGAAAAAATTTTGATGAGCCTCATTTCTGCATCAAGATTTCAAAAAAAATCATTCTGGGCAATATAAATTGTGGAAGATCTTGTCACAACTGATTAGATTATTTTTAAGCCTTAGTTCTTACAAAGCTTTGTTATAAGAGAAAATTTCTAATAAAATAATCCATCAACGAGCATTTTTAAATACTTTGTAAATACCTATGTACCATGCAAAGAAGAAAGGATACAAAGAAGGCACAAATATAGTCCTTCCTCTTAACAAGTTCATATTCTAAAGGGAGAGAAAATATGCAAATGTGTACATACATGATATGCACTTATTAAGTACTTACTATTTTTATTCCTTTCTTCTAATAGTAAAAAAAAAAAAAAAAAAAAATCAAGCTTGGCTAATAGAGAGTCCTAGATTTGGAATTAGGAAGACCTGGTTTCAAATCTAATGAGTCATTAGACATGTGGTCAAATCAATCAACCTCTCCAAGCTGGAGATTGATTATCTATGAAATGGAGGCAATAATGCCTGTAATATCTATCTTACATACCTGTAGTATCTATATGATATACTTAAAAAACCTTAAAATAATACATAAATTTCGGTTATAATATTTCAATGAATAAGTACTTAAGTGTCCTCTAAGATTGTTTGAGATAACGAAAAAATGAAGGGATATATATATATATATATATATATATATATATATTTAGTATTTGTATTTAAAGGGAAAAAAGATGACAAGACATAGGATCCTACCTGAACAGAGAATTTAGATCTTAGAGATCATTCATTCTAAAGTTTTTTGGTTGCCAATGAGGAAAATAGGTTCCAGACAATAGAAGGGACAATGAAATACAAGTAGTAAGAGGCCAAGTGTCAAATATCAATCCTTTAATTCTAAATCCGTTGGTGTTTTTCTTTATTCAAGACTTACTTAGAAATGGTTACTCCCTACTTAAATGTAATAATTATTCATCTCTTCTTCCCAAAGTTAGCAAATTAAAGGCTACTTGCCTACATAACTCATTAGTAATACAATGACTTGACTTGATCATATAATTCTTGGTGCCATCATACTACAAGCACCATTTCTTACAAGAGTTAATGAGAGAAATCAGACTTACAAAGGAGAACCTTTGTTTAGACATAGGTAACTTTTAAATTCTGTCATGACATAAAAGGAAAATCCCAAAACAGGATGATCATTTTTCTTTAGGAATTTCTCATATGTAGTTAGCTTTTTGTTCTATAAGAAACTATAGCAATTTGGGAGATTATAAGTATGTAAGTTTGATCTTTATTACTAAGCACAGAAATTTACACTATTGGGAAGGAGTTCTCTCATCTACACTAGTAGTTCTCAAACTTTTGTTCTCAGTGCCTTTATACTATTACAAAATTGTTGAGGATCTGTCCAAAGAGTTTTTGTTTATGTAGGGGATGTTTATAGATATTTACCATATTAGGAAAAAAACTAAATTTGAATTTGTACACCCTCCGAAAGGGTTCAGAGTCCTCCAGAATTTGCCAGACCAAACTTAGAGCACCACTAATCTATACTTCAATTTGTCTACCTAATGTTCCTCAGTAAGGATTTATCTTATTTTTTAAAATTTTAATTTATTTTTGTTTCTAAATCCTAGGGGAAGACTACTTCTTCCAGAAGATCTTTGCAAAAGAAGCAGAATCAATTTTGTTTCAGACCAAAATTATTTTTTACAAGATATTTTCTTAAATCTGAAATATTTTACAAGACTCTGCTGCAGCAACATTAAACAAATAATGAGAAAACAACTCTATTATTAATGGGCCTAGTATTTTTTATTATTTTAGTGTTGCTTCCCCCCTCATGTATCTATGGCTACCCACTAACCTAACATTTCCTACCCCTAGTAACAGTCCTGTCCTATAGTCTCAATATTTGTTTTTATACAGAGAAAACATATTTTTAGGCCAGGATTTATAATTTGGCCCAAAGTATAGGTCATAGATCACATAATTTTAGAGCTAAAGCCTTTGGAGTTCACCAATAAGTTCCCCACCCTCCATTTTAATGATGTGGAAGCTAAAATTTAGATAAGTCGCCCACACAGCTAGTTAGTGATAGAGCCAAGAGCAGATTCCAAGCCTTCTCCTAGTCCAGAGTTCTCTCTGTTACACCATACGGCCTCTTCCATGACCCTATATTGACTCATGTTAGCTTTGGCTCTTGTCACATATGTGAAACTTCCCTGGATCATTCTGAAATTTCATATTTTTCCAAACTGAGATTAGTGAATAATAACTCAGAAAATAGAGATAATCAAAAAATGCAAAGGGCTGCCTCAGTTCCTTCCTCTTTGGAGGCATTGAAGCAAAGGATGAAGGACAGCTTGGCTTGTGGTAAAAGATGGAGTGCTAGACCTGGGAAGGCCAGAATTCAAATCCTACTTCAGATACAGATTATCTGCTAGATTCTGGACAAATCCCCTATCTGCCTCAGTTTCTTCATTTTAAAATAGGGATAATAATAACAGTTGCCTCACAGAAAAATGAATGAAACAATCAATTTAATATACTTTGTAAATGTTATAGCATAATAGATATTTGTTATTTTTATTTTTAGGTAGAGATTAGATTAGATTAGATATGACCCTTTTAAGTTAAAATCCTGTGATTATTTCAAACTAATAATTTAGATTTCCAAAGTTATTGACAATTAGCAGAACTATGGAGGAAATTTTGTGCTTTCAAATTTTATTATTAGTTTGATATCACCACTTGTACTAGGGATATACTAATCTCCATAACTATCTCTTTCTGATATTCCATGCAATATACTCTTATAGAAGCCATATATCTCTCTTGCTAACTCTGATCTCATCAGCCAGCTCATAAATGGGAAGCTGTGATAACATTGGTCATGGAGAGATCTTCCTATTTTAGCTTTCTTTTAGTTGAAATGATAATATCCAACCAAAAATGTCTCAGAAATGACATAGTGATTGAAAATGAAGAGTTCTACAAGCATGGGATTTTCCCCTATTCGCTTTACTTAAATGTTAACCATATAAAAAAGAAGAAATAATGCTTAAGGACCCAATCTCTTACAGGGATCCTCTAGGGCCCTACTCATTCTGAAGTAACATTGGAAGTCAATTTGTGATGTCATGAAGGCTTTCCTGTCTTGGCTTGTTCTGGAGGCTTAGTATGAGAGTTGATATTATTAACCCTATTTAATTGATGTAGTTTAGAAGGCCAGGTTGTCAGGTTCCATATGATGAAGAAACAGGAAGAAAAATGAATGGAGACCAAGGACATGTCTAAACCTTCCTCTAATAGCACTGTCACCCTGCTCATCAGATGGGGAAAAAAAAAAAAAAAACAGATTAAGGCAAGTTCTTTGTTTCCAAATTCTAGGCTTGTAGAGGACGTATTATGATATTCATTTCAAAATATGGTTACATCTTGAAAGCATTTTTGTTAGAAAGGCATATTATCTTTAACAATGAAGAAAGAGAAAAAAAAAAAAACTGGTGAATTACAGTATACTCTTTAAAATACCTTAGCAGCTTTGACTATACACACACAGACAAAATGAATAAAAATTTACATATGAATGCTAATATAAAAATACAGACATATACATATATAACAATATATACATATGTATATGTATATATTTTTCTTTTTACATTAGCCTTCAAAAATCCTTGGCAGGAACAATAGGAACAGTTCAAAGTTCAATATATAATCATAAGCAGACCTCTCTCTCTCTCTCTCTCTCTCTCTCTCTCCCTCTCCCATCTATGTCTCATTTTTTGCCTTCTGTGTTTTGGGGAAGAGAGAGAGAGAAGGGAAAAGATGGGGGCCAGATTTAAACATTCTTTCCCCCTCTCTTCCTCAGGATGAGCTCTAATTTCATAATATGATGGTTTTATCCAGAGTTAACAACTTTGGTTTTGGCTTAGAATGGTAATCTTAGAAAATATAAAGTAATGGTTTAAGAGCTCAGGCTATGAAAGGGAGGAATAGTGAAGCTTAGTAAAAGCATATGTGGCTCGTGGGGACCTCACAACCACATTCAAATCAGGCTCTTGCCAAATCACGTTACATATCTAAAGCTCTTTATTTAAATTTCCCAAGTGGGGTTCATATGGCATGCTCTGTTTTCACTGTACTGTATTAAAGGCAGTTCTTGGAGTTCTCTGCTCTTCAGACTCCAATTTTTAAACCAAAACCCCAAATTCACCTTGTCTAAAGGCTTGGCGTATGCACACACACACACACACACACACACACAAATCTTCATTCAATTAGCAAGTATTTATTAAATGTCTATTATGTGCCAGACATTGTGTATGTAAGCACAGAATCATATATACATGAATGCATAAATAGACTTTTACACATATTACACACATGTGCATATGGTGTTGTTATTCACTCTTTTCAGTTGTGTCCAACTCTTTGTGACCCCATTTGGGGTTTTCTTGACAAAGATACTGGAATGGTTTTGCTATGTTCTTTTTAAATTCATTTTCAGAAGAAGCAAATAAAGCAGGGGTCCTCAAACTTTTTAAATAGGGGACCAGTTCACTGTCCCTCAGATTTAGAGGGCTGGACTATAGTAAAAACAAAAACTTTGTTTTCTGGGCCCTTAAATAAAGAAACTTCATAACGCTGGGTGAGGAGGATAAACTTCCTCAGCTGCCGCATCTGGCCCATGGGCCGTAGTTTGAGGACCCTGAACTAAGGCAAACGAGGTTAAGTGACTTACCCAGTGTCACACAGCTAGTAAGTGTCTAATGCCAGATTTGAACTCAGGAAGATGAGTCTCCCTAGATTGCCAGCAATCTAGACCCTGTGCCACCTAGCTGCCTAGACACATATAACACATACATAACATTTGTAATTATATTTATCATATATATATATATAAATATAAAACACATTCATTATATATATATATACATATCTCACATGCATGCATATATTACACACACACACACACACACACACACACACACATACACACAGGACGAGGGACTAGATCTGTTACTTGACTAATATAGAGAATTTCCTCATGAGGAAACTCCTTCTACCAATACAAGATGGTGTCTTCTCTGCAACTTAGAGCCTTAGGGAATTTCCTACAACAGGGCTTCTTAAACTTGTTCTACTCATGATCCCTTTTTGCCTGAGAAATTTTTACTCACACTTGGATATATAGATCTATAAAATAGGTATACAAATCAAACTTTTACTAATAATAAATTATACTTTTGTGATCCCCACATAAGTTATGTGACCCCATATGTTACAACCTACAGTTTAAGAAGCTTTGGCCTAGAAAACAGTCTAAATGATTTGCTCAGAGTCATGTGGAAGATGTGTGTCAAAGACAGGACTTGAGTCCAGATCTTTCCAGTTTCAAAGCCAGATTATCTATCTATCTATCATATATCATATATCATATATCTACATATCTCTGTCTGTCTATCTGTCTGACTATCTATATCTATCTGTCTGTCTATCATCACCTATCTAGAGATAGAGATGGAGATACAGATAGATAGACATAGATATAGATATGGCTGGAAAGGCACTGGCAACTTCAACATAAATAGAAAAGTTTGATGGAGAGATATACATATACATGTGTGTGTATATATATTTATATATATATATATATGTGTGTGTGTATGTATATGTATTTATGTATATGTGTGTGTATATGTCTTCCCTTGGTTCCTTTATGGGTATAGATAATGATATATCTTGTTATAGAATAATGGCAAATTTAAAGTCACAGCCCATTTTGACATCTGATCAGTTTCATTAAGAATTCTCAGACTAGAAGGTACTCTAAGAGGTCATCAAGTCTGTCCCTCTGTCTGCAAGTGAGACCTCCCTGGAATCAACCTGGCCTTAGGTCTACTTCATCAGAATTTCCTGAGGAGGTGATTCTTTCACAAACTTTTGATGCTTTGGAAAATCTGTAGCCCGGAAATTTATACTACTGCTGCAATTTAAGCTCATTCTCTTGGGACTTGTCTGATGTATAAATGGACAACAGCTGTTCACCATCATGTGTACATTATTTATTACTGTATCTGAAGACGGCCTCTCTTTAGCCTTCTCTTCTCTGGGTTCAGAAACCTAAATTCCTTTAGCCTTTTTTCCTCAGGGTCTATTTTCTCACTTTTTCTCATCATTTTCCTTGTTATCCTCTGGAACTACTCGAAAGTTCTGCACATCATAATTTAAATCAGAGGCCCCAATGCTGGCTCAAATGGTGAACATAATGGGAACATTATCTGAAGATTTTTGAGCAGGAGAGTGAAGTGATCAAATTGGTGCTTTAGGAATGTCAGCAGCTGTGTTGAAGGAGTAGAGAAGGAGAGAAAATGGAAGCAGGGAGGTCAATAATGAAGGTATTATAATACCCCAGGTAAGAGATAATCAGGACTGAAACTAGGATACAGGATGTATGAGGGGAAAGAAAAGTATATGTGCAAATGGAGTAAGTGAGTCAATAAGTTAACAATTTGTTTTGGTGGATCACATTATTTGTTGCAAAGTAGGGCATTTAAGAGGGAAGGGGAAGTATTGCATTAGGGAATAAAGTTAGTGAGAGTGTTGGTAAAAAAAGAAGAGAAAAAATCAATAAAAATGTAAAATATATAGGACAAGAATAACATTCAGAAAAAGAAACAGAACGTCATGTCAAAGTTGATATATAATTAAAAAACCAAATACATAGCTGGTAGATACATAGTTTCATATATAGCCTTCTTTTCCTATTTTTCTTTTTTTGATGGCTGACAAATTCAAAATAAAACCATTATTTATTTTTATAGGAGATTTGGCATAAAGGTGGTAGTGACAAAGGATAAAAAAGAATCAAGATGACTCCAAAATTATGAACCTGGTGGCTGGAAAGGCACTAGCAATTTCAACAGAAATAGAAAAGTTTGATGGAGGAATGGGTTTGGGAGTAGAGCTATATTATGAAATTCATGTT
Organism: Sarcophilus harrisii; assembly: GCF_902635505.1. Lineage (NCBI taxonomy): Eukaryota > Metazoa > Chordata > Mammalia > Dasyuromorphia > Dasyuridae > Sarcophilus > Sarcophilus harrisii. The sequence continues at coordinate 107,188,157 of NC_045426.1, forward strand.
GAGTATATTGGCTATGACATGCCAATGGGACATCAGGACTGATATCCAGTCCATTGCTGGTATGCAGAACTGGAGTTTAAGAGAGATACAACTTGAATATATGTAGGATTGGGGAGTCACCCACAGAGAGAGATAATGAGAACAAAATAAAAAAAGGGGGGGGGCAGAACAAAGGAGTAGTAAGTAGAGAACAGAAAAATGACACAGTAAAAGAGACTGAGAAGGAATAATTGCACAAATGTGATGACCATATATTAATATATCTAAACAAGTTCTTTGTGGGACAATTCTCGGTGCCCAGCACCTTGCATAGAACAGATGTTTTTTTTTTTAATAATAGCTTTTTAATTTTCAAAATACATGCAAAGATAGTTTTCAACATTCACCCTTGCAAAACCTTGTGTTCCAAATTTTTCTCCCTCCCTTATTCCCATCCTCTAGACAGCAAGTAATCCAATATATGTTAAACATGTGCAGTTCTTCTACATATATTTCCACATTTCTCATGTAGAGCAGATACTTAATAAAAAGTTGTTGAATTGAAATGGATTTATGCAGATGACTAGCTCTCCATGTCTTCTAATCCTGTGCAATTTTTATTCAACTGTTCACATAAATCTACAAAAGAATTAACAAAGTGCCCTTTTTTTCACATTTAAGGGGAATCAAAGCACAAAAATATTAATCCAAATTAATAACAAATATTTAATAGTATTAAGCTCACAATTAACTATTGTACAGTTTTACTTCATAGATTCTTCCATCTTGAAAATGAGCAATTGTTAACTACTTGTTAAGAAAAATAAGGTAATCTGATCTAAAGTACAATTTAAATCATTGGTAAACATGGATTGATGAAGTAGATTATGATTAAAGTCTCTCTCTGTCTTTCTCTCTCTTTCTCTTCCCTCTTCCCCCTTCCCCCTTCCCCCATATGCATATGTATCTGTATAAATCTAGCATTTCAATATATCTATGAAATTTATCAATCTCTCATTAAGGAAATTGGATTAGTGTGATAGGATTTTTCTCTTTTACAAGAACCACAGAGTTAGAAGAGACCTTAGAAATAATATTGGGCAATTTGTACCCCAAAAGGAACCCAGTCCAGACAAGAGGTTATCCAACTTCTGCTACAATGATGAACAATTTATTGCCCTGAGGCATATCAGTTCACTTTGAGATATGTTTCTATATCATGTATACTTTAAAACAATCTTTTTTTTTTTTCATTCTTAACAGCAATGATAAAAAGCTAGGAATGACATCTAGCTTTCTTGTTATCAAGCACTTCATTATTCAGTCTTGAAAATTGTTGTTCTTGGTTCTTTGCTGACATTAGCTAATTTTTGTCAGATACTGATGTGGGTAGTGGTTAGGGCTATCAAACAAGGCAGGCTATACAGTCAGCATCTTGGGGGAAGGGAGAAACTTTTCCATTTTGCAGATATGACTTTATTTTAGTTCTCTGTTCACTGAGAGGGATAATACTCATCTTTTCAAACAGCCCACTAAGAATGGTGGTTAGTGATTTGAAAATGAAAATTAAATTGCCAATACTTTATTCCTTGAAACCTTCCAGACTTCTACAGTCTAGTAACATTCCTTTTTACTTTATCCTCATAATTCTAAGCCCTTCAGATCAGCTACTGCCTAACAAACATTTTATATCCCTAGAATGAAGAATTTTCTCTTCCTTATCTTTTCTCTATAACTGTAACATAACATGCACACAAGGCTTAACATTTCTGTTGGTTGAAGTGCTTAATACTAAGTAAATGAAGCTGAAATTGAAAATCAGAGATGCGAAACAAAAGCTAGCATGACCAGCTAACTGGACAAGAGGAAAATAGGTTTTACTGAGCAGTACAAGTGATCTCTTGATAGGTCTGGTTTATTGAACTGGCCCAAAAAATAGTTCTCACCAACTAAAACCTGTGGATCACTGGTGGTGTTTCTGTGGCTTCTGCTGTACCATGGAACTTTAAGGTTTGTGAATCCTTGTGCATATCTTATCTCATTTGATTTTTCTCGATAATGCTGTAAGGAAGGTCCAGATCTTCTGACAGTCATTTATAGTTTTATCTCTCATCATACTATTCTCTCCTCTTACCTCTGTAAGCCCCTTCTACCTGCTTACTCAACTTTCCAGTTTCTTTTTATGGCTTAGGCATCAAGGTCAGACCTAACCACATGTTTCTATCCTAAAGACAGGTTTTACTAAAAAAAACAGGAAAAGGCGAGTAATTTTTAAAAAAATGAGCTTTTATTGATTTTTCCCACCACCTTGGCTTTTTCAGTATCTCTCCATTTCCAAGAGAGTCATTCAATCTAACAAATACTACTTTGAAAACACGCTAAAAAAAAAAAAAAGAAAAAAAGAGGAAAAATCAGCATAACTAATAAATACATCCCCAAAGTCCCCCATTGTAAAGCAGTAACCAAGGCTTCCTCACACTTTGTACTATATGAGGCAAGATTGCTTGCTCCAGAAAATAGATAAAGGATAATTCTCACATAAAGACAAGGAGACAAAGTCTGAGATGGGAAAAAAAGCAGAAAACTGAAAAGTCAATCTGAGTTCATTCTAGGTTGTCTATAGAGAGTTGGGATCCAAGTAGTTGAAACAAGAGACATGCTTTTCTTCAAAACCCATACAGCAAGCCTTTCTAACTCAGTAGGATGTGTCATTCCATTGGCAAAGCCTTCAAGAAACAAGCACTACCTCTGAGCCAGAATGAGTCAGCAGAGGACTTTAATTTTGAAGGCATAATAATAGTAGCTATTTGAATGTGTGGAAAAGCACTACATTTAAATGCAGATAATTTAATTTTGAGATTTCTGTTCTGTTAATTACTATGTGGTCATTTAATTTCTCTGATCCTCAGTTTTCTGATCTATAAAGTGGGAATTTGCTTGTTCTTTTGTCAAAAGGACCTTGTGGGAAAAGTTAGTTTTTTTAATCAAGAAACATGAGATGCACAGATTTAGAGATATCTCCTTCCCAAATGTTCATATAGACTATTTGTGCCTGACCTTTGGTAGAGCCTTCAGAGCTTATACTGGTTTGACCAGTCACAGTTGGAGACACTATATATTGATGCAATATAGTGATGCCATTTTGATCCTCTTAGATGGTGAAGGACAACAACGAATGAATGAGTTCTCAATAATAAATGCTATAGAAATATGTTATTATTATTATTTTAACATTAATATTATACTACCGATTATAACAGCTCACATTTATAAAGGACTTTATGGCCTACCAAAGTGCTTTGATGCTTTATCTTTCTTTTTTCTTTATTAAAGGTTTTTATTGTTCAAAATATATATGTGGACAGTTCTTCAACATTAGCTCTTGCAAAATCTTGTGTTTCAATTTCCCCCCCCCCCTTTCCCCATGTCCTCCCCAGATGGCAAGTAGTCCAATATATGTTAAATCCAATATATACATACACATTTATTTCATTATTGTGCTTCACAAGAAAAATCAAATCAAACCAGTAAAAGAGAGAGAGAGAAAAAAAAAAAAGAGAGAGAGATAAAGAAAGAAGCAAAATAAAATGTAAGCAAACAATAATGAAAAGAGTGAAAATACTATGTTGTGAACCATAGTTGCCACAGTCCTCTCTCTGGATATAGATGGCTCTCTTTATCACTAAACAATTGGAACTAATTTGAATTATCTCATTGTTGAAGAGAGCCACTTCCATCAGAATTGATCATTGTATAATCTTGCTGTTGCTGTGTACAATGATCTCCTGTTTCTGCTCATTTCATTTAGCATCAATTCATGTAAGTTTCTCCAAACCTCTCTGAAATCATCCTGCTGGTTGTTTCTTACAAAACAATAATTTCCTAAAATATTGATATACCATAACTTATTCAGCTATTCTCCAGTTGATGGACATCCACTCAATTTCCAGTTTCTTGCTACTACAAAAAGGACTGCCACAAACATTTTTGCACATGTGGGTCCCTTTCCTGCCTTTAAGATCTCTTTGGGATATAAGCCCAGGAGAAACACTGCTGGATCAATGGATAGATGCATTATTTTATTTGGTCCTTATAACAACTCGGCAATATAGTTGATACAAATTTTCCCCATTTTACAGATAAGTAAATTGAGACTCACATATATAATGTTTTTTGTTCATGGTTATCCATGTTACAGCAGAACTGGGACTAGAAAATTGGTGTACCAATTCTCAGATCAGTGTTCTTCCTATAATATCTTGCTGTACTCTATTTTCTTTTCCATGAACCATTTTTTGACTACCTATAAAGTCAAAAGTTTTCTTCATCCTCTGAACTTCCATAATATTTTCTGTCTCACTTATTTTTTAAATTATTTTACTTAATATTGTAGTTCATTTATATATTTGTTTTATCTTTTCTTCTCTCAAGTCTACCTCTTAGTATTATTATAATAAACACACTTCTATAGTAGTTTAAGATTTGTGAATCCTTGACATATCTTATCTCATTTGATTTTTCCCAATAATGCTATATGGAAGGTATAAGTCTCATTCTTATTTATAGGTCAGTAACTGAGGCTCATAAAGATTAAATCTAGATAAGTACCTAAGATCATATAGTGAATTTGTGAAATAGATTTTCAATCCTGTGACATGATGCATGGCAATTATATTTTGATATGAAATATTGCCTTCCATTCTGCTTTTGTGCCCCAATGCATTGTATGTATGTATAATAGCATACAATTGTAATATGGATGTCATGTATTAGATGCCACATCTTTCCTGTATAAGATCTGTGTCAAATGTACTACTTATGGTAACTATGTGAAATATTAATATTTATAAACTTTTAAAATATATGTTCATACACATTGTGATATGCCAGATGTGATTTGTAGAGACTACAAATTTTTCATTGAGGAGAATTTAAGTTTGAGCTTAAATCCTTGCCCAAGAGTGGATCTAGAAATTACCATTCTTCCTAGGTTTACCTTTTTCTCTCTGCTTTTATCCTACCCACTCTACATGAGAGAGAGGCATGACAATTTTGAGGCAAATGAACTGTGGTAGAACTTTCAGAGCTTATATTGGTTAGTGTAGTCTAAACTTTAGGAATTCAAATTAGAAGATACATAAAAATATTCAAAATAAACTTAGGTGAGATGGCCCTTGGAGACTCAAATCCAATAACTAGGAAATTCAGGTTAAAGAAAAGCAAAACAAAACAGACTTGAGCCTGAGGGTTCTAGCTAGGAGTGCCTCTGTTCTTTGAACTAAAGAGCTGGGCACCTGGGGTAAAAAAATCTCCTGCTGGGGATATAAGGTCTAATAGCCAAGTTTCTTATTGAAACAAGACAGGTCATTCTGTTAAGGAAAAAAGTTGAAGGTTTTTTTTTCTCCTAGGAATGACTTTTGTTGGTCTTTGCCTGGGGCAACTGCTTTTCTAAAGGAGCTATAAAAAAAGCCTCTGGCTTTGAACTAAGAAAGCATGGCAGAGTACACTCCTCTCATGAGGAAGGAATGAAACTATAGCAAAGAACTTTAGCCAAAACCAGAATATGGAAGCCGTTGAAGAACCACAGCTCACTCTCTGCCTTTGTCTATATGTCTGTTCATCTGTGTTTCTCCAAAGGCCCTCATAAACACTCTCACATCCAATTAGTCAGTTAGGAAGCATCTAGTAAGATCTTAGAATCTATGCTAGGAATTAAGTAATTTATATGAAGAAAGGGAAAAAATTGTTTCTTACCTCAATGAACACACATTATAATGAAGACAACATGAAAAGTCAAACAGAAGGTGACATTATCAGAACTGCACTTTAGGAAAATTATGTTGGCAATTCAATAACCAGTGGAATGATGGGGAGATATCAGAGGCAGATCAAAGACAAGTTATAACAGTATAGAGCCTGTATTTGGTTCGGCTGATGTATCAGAAAGTTGAAGGGGACATATATAAGAAATGTTATGATGTTATAAAAGACAAGATTTGACAGCAAATTGTATATATGTACTCTTCCTTCCTTTTCCACATCACCAGTCTTTTGTATGTGGAGAGTAACAGGAACCCAAATTTGCCAATCATATATACAAACCAAGGGGTAGTCATTGCATTTCCCAGAATGTTGATTTTTTTTTACTCATAAGGATCAATAGGATTTAGGTCCTACAACTTCTCTAGTAAGCTCTATAATCAAAAATGGCCTGCTCCAGTCTGGACATTGAATTCACCCCTGACTCATTCAACACTTAACTCCTACATTCTCCATTTGGATGTCCTTTCTCCTTCATTAACTTTGAAGATGGAACTGGCCCTGAGGACATATGTATGGGAAATTTTCTGACTCCCTAAAATTCATTTCCTAGTATTCAACACCAACTTTGCACACATTCAATAACCAATTCATATTCCTTATTGTTTTTCTTTCATTCTTCTTTCTACTGTACTTATTCAATACACTAGATATCATGCCAAATCACATGATCACCAAAATCAAAGGACCATATTGATACTCTCCAAAATCCTCTGGGGCCTATAGTAGGGGTGGTGAGTGAAACAGGTGGGTAATGTAATGCTGTCTTCCTTCTCCCAGGATTCTTAATCTTGCTGTCTATTCTGGAACCACAGAGTTTATTTTACCCAGGGCAGTAGAGAGTGTGGTAGCAGTCAGGATAATTAAAAAGTGGGTCTGTATTACAGAGAATGGTCCCATAGTAAGTGTGTGTGTATGGGGGGAATGAATGGTAACTATGCAGAAGAAAGTTCAATTGTGTTTTCAATTGTTTTAGGAAAAGGGAAGACCCATTCTGAAGGAAAACCATGTATGTCCTCATGGAGATTGAGAGTAGAAGGTGGGTTCCCTGGGAGAAGTACACTATACCAATAGTACTCTGGGCTGGTACTGGCCTCCATGAGGGAACAGGTCTGGGTCCTATCTGGGAGGTAGAGATAGAAAAAGTGTATTGGTTGGGGCTAATAGACACAGATGGGTTGCTAAGTGGGTACTGCAAATCTAGAGGAGGGGGAGGGCTTATGTAAATGTGTTTTAGCAATATATTGAATTTGCATAGGACCTTAATATATTTTTTATCCTTCTAATGGATTTTAAACTTCTTAAGGATACAGATTGTACCATTTTTCATCTTTGGATTCCTAGTACAATGTCTAACTCAATGGTGACAAAGACAAATAGAAAGAGAGCCCTGCAGGTGCATATAGACATAGAAAATATTATATATGTTTTATTGTATTTTTTATATTTTGTTAAATGTTTTCCAATTATATATTATGTTATGTTATATTTATTATATCTGTTTCCAAGTACACTTAAGACTATTGAAGCTTCATGTGCTTCCTGAACTACACATTTGGCTCCTCTGGCATAATACAATGTAAATGCTTAATAAATGTTTAAATGAATTGAATTTTTGTTCGATTTCTAAGTTGAACCAGGTTTTGACTTTTTTCCCTCCATTTTCTTCCCACTCTTTTCATTAATGCCCTATATACTCAAGAACATTGTTTACTATTATACAACCCACAACTAGCTCTTTTTCTGAAACATAATCCTAGCTATTTTAAGACCAACCCAAATACTTCTATCTGAGCCACTGAGATGTTCTTATATTCCATTATATCTTACAAAATACAAGTGGAGCTGGAAAAAAGACATCTTTGGATGTCCTTTGGGCATATTTAGAAATATGGAATTGTATATGTATATATGTATTTGAAAAACACACACAAAATTGTCATTTCTTATAGAAACTATGGTGTTTTCAAGAAAAATTGCTATTCATGTAAAAAAATTTTCAGTAAACTTTTCTCTATTTTGAGATATAAACCTTTTGTGTACATGTATGAGAGACAGAAACATAGAGATTCATGCATGTAAAACTATTAGATAGTCATAGAAAAAATAAATCAGAAATGTGGAGTACCATATAATATAGTTTTCCCTTTGGTGAAAGAAAACATAAACAAATTCTAACAAATTACAGTAATAATTTAAAATACTACAGTTGAAGAAGCAATATATTCTAATCCTCTAAATTAAAAGGAAAATAGGGCTGCTGCCTTAAAATTTTTCTGAAGCCCTAATTTTTATTTTTATAGAAATGAACATGTTTAATTTAAAAGATTTTCCAGAAGACATTAAGATTGAATTTTTGATAAATATATTTGTGTTACAGAGGCCTTTTTTGCTGAAATGTTCTTTAGTCAGCCTCTTTCTTTGCCCTGCCTTATTCTGTCCCATAAATCTCATTTTCTTAGTTTTACTTCCCCACAAATCCTGTGCATCAGAGAGTTGCAGCCCCCACACCCTACCATTAAATTTGGGACGGTTCTGCAATTTGAGTTCTCCCTAACTCCCCAAAGTTATCTCTGTCCAAGATTTTAGGCAATGAACTTAAAGTAGCAGAAAGTAGTCAATAATAAGAGAAATAGATTTGAAGCCAAACTGTGTTACTGTGGTTTGGTGTTTCATATCTTAGACACCAGTATCGCTAATTAATTAGCATGAAACTAATGGTCTTTGGGGAGAATGTAGTTTTATAAACTTTTGGCTGGAACTTTTAAAAAATGAACAATAAGCACAGGAAAATGTTAAATAGTTGAGGGGGGAGAAGTATTTTAACAAAGTTTTACTGTATGTGGCTTTAGGTCCTCAGGGCAAACATATGTATTACACATCTAACCCCACACTGAGAAAATAATCCCTAATGTTGGTAACTCTGTTAGTCCTATTAAAAATCCCCCTTAAATGTAAAGGCTGCCAATTCTAGGCTAAGAATAAATGGCTCATGATTCCTTCTGCAACAGAATCCAAGATTTCCAGTCCTGATTTTAGTCTCTAAAATCTATGAAGAAGGGCTGTCCCTGATTTGAGGAAGGAGTTCTAAAATTAATAAGTCAGTTTATCCAATTCCATTTATTTCAGAACAGGTAAATTTTAAGTCATACTTGAGATTTTTGAGTATCCATTTTGCTTTGTTTGTAGCATGATGGTTAGAATACTGACATTAGAACCAGGAAATCTTGGGTTGGGTTGTAGTTCCTCCTCTTATTCACTGATTGTGACACCTTAGGCAAATCACATAACCTCTCTGTGTTGTAGGGCTAAGTAACTCTCTAAGATTGAAAGTTGTAGAGAAGGTGCTAAGCTGTATTGCTACAAGGAGTTTCCTTATTTGAGAGTTCTCTATAACAACACAGTCATAGGTCCAATACATATCCCCATTTTGCTTTAATGTAAGTTGGTTTCTAGCAATTCAGTTTTATCTTTCAGAAAAATGAAGCCAAGGATAGGATTTAGAAAAAAAATGACCAGGAGTCTTTAAACATTATGAGTGGGCAACTAGGTGGTGCAGTGGATATAGCAACAGCCCTGACATCTGGAGGACCTGAGTTCAAATATGACCTCAGACAGTTAACACATCCTAGCTGTGTGACCCTGGGCAAGTCACTTAACCCCAATTGCCTCAGCAAAATAATAATAATAATAAAATAAATATTATGGGTTAAAAAAAAAGATCTCAAATAGATAGTATTTCATATATAAGCAGTGACATGAAAGGGTGTGCTTTAGTCAGTCAATGTACATAGGCCATTTATGTAGATAATAATAATTCCTTTCAAAATCAAACTTATTGAATGAGTAGTCTTTATAATTGTTTTCTTTTCCTCCCTTCTCTCTTACAAAGGATTTGGTCAAAGCACAGTTTGATTGGCCTTTGGACATCCAAATTGCTCTCCAGAATGGTCATATCAGTTCTTAACTCTACCAATAATACATTAATATTCCAATTTTCCCACATCTTCTCCAATATTTATTATTTTTCTTTCCTGTCATATTTCCTGTCATTGATAGGGGTAACATGGTACCTCAAAGTTGTTTTAATTTGCATTTCTCTAATCAGTAGAGATTTAGAGCATTTTTTCATATGTGACTATAGATAAATATTATTTCTTCATTTGAAAACTACCTGTTGATATCCTATCATCATTTATCATTTGGTGAAACACTTGGATTCTTACAAATTTGATTCAGTTTTCTATTTATTTTAGAAATTAGACCTTTATCAGAGACAATTTTTATAGTCAGTATCTCTGATAAAGGTCTTGTTTTTAAAACGTATGGAGAATTCTTATAAATCTAAGTTGAAATGTTTAGGCTCTAAACTCTTAGAAATCTAAGTTAAAATGTTTAAACTCAATGGAGGAAATTGCCTATGTATATTAATCAACCTAGGGTGCCATTGAGAGCAGCTAAATTTAGGAAGAATAGGAATAGAGAAACCTAGAAGTTCACAGGAGATAATATTTGTATAAAGAAATAGTAATCAAACCAGATGTTTATACAGAATTTACATGGAAAGGTACAGTTTGACTAGAATAAACAAAAAAGTCTTTTGCAAAGAGGCAAATTAGATCATTTAGAAAACACTTAGATTTGGTAGAATTTATGCCTGAAAAATGCCAGAATGATTTACTTTATTCAAAAGAAATCACAGTAATAGCAAGCAATATTCTCATAGTACTTTGTGCTAGATGCTGTTCTAGGCACTTTATAAATAATATCAATAACAACTGTGAAAGTAGGTGCTATTATAATCTTTATTTTATAGTTGAGGAAACTGAGGAAGACAAGAGTTTGAGTGACTTGCCCAGGATTATTCAGCTAGCAAGAATCAGTTAGCAAGTAGATTTAAAGTCATTTTTATTGCCTGCAATTTCAGTGTTCTATCCATTGTACCATTTAGCTGACTCTAAAAGAAAGAAAAAGGGTAGAAGACAAAGTTGTAGTGTAGTGTTGTAGGGACGAGAAAGTAGAAAACAGTGCAAAGTATTTGGGTAAAGATCAAAAGAGACAGAAAAGAAATTATATTTTAATCAAAGTATTGTACAAACAGAACAGAAATAGTTTAAAAAGACTGGAAGGTGAGGAAGAGCCACGATGGTTAAAAATAGGACAGAGCCTGAGCTTTCCCCAGCTTCCTTCAGAATAAATGCTAGATCAAAATGGGGGGAAAAAAGTGAGTGTTATACAGAAGTATGAAAAATTGGGTTTAAGAACCAACAGCTTTAAAAAAAGAAACACAAACATTGACGGAAGAAAACAATTCCTTTAAAAGTACAATTGGCCAAATGCAAAAGGAGGTACAAAAAACTAACTGAAGAAAATAGTTCAGTAAAAATTAAAATTGTTCAGTAAAAATTTAAAATTAAAATTAAAACAATGAATGATTCAATGAAAGACCAAGAATCAGTCAAAACCAAAAAAAAAAAAAAAAAAAAAAAAAAAAAAAAGAAGAAGAAAATAGAAGAAATTATAAAGTACTTCATTGAAAAACAACTGACCTGGAAAATATTTCAGGAGAGGCAATATAAGAATTATTGGACTTCCTGAAAGCCACAATGAGAAAAAGAGCCTGGACAACATCTTTCTAGAAATCATCAAGGAAAATTGCCCTGATATCCTAGAACTAGACGGTAAAATAGTTTTATTGAAAGAATCCACTTATCACCTCCTGAAAGAGACCCCAAAATGAAAATTCCAAGGAATATTGTAGATAAATTCCAGAATTATCAGATCAAGGAAAAAATATTACAAGAAGCTGGAAAAAAAGTGATTCAAATATTGAGGAGTCACAATCAGAATTAGCTAGAATCTAGGACTTGCCACTTTAAAGGATCAAAGGGACTAAAATATGATATTCTGGAAGGTAAAGGAGCTTGAACTACAACCAGGAATCAATTATCCAGAAAAAAAACCTAAGCATTATCTTTCGGGGAAAAGATGGATATTCAGTGAAATAGGACATTTACAATTATTTTTATGAAAACATCAGAACTGAAGAGAAAATTTGTTCTTCCTATACAAGACTCAAGAGAAATATAAGAAGGTAAAAAAGGAAGAAAAAATTATGATTTTTAAAGGTTAAAATATTTGCATCCCTACATGGGAAGATGATATAGGTAACTCTTGAGAATTGTATCTTTGTCAGGGCACTTGGAAAGGGTATATTTAGAGGGTATAGATGATATAAAAAAGAAATTAGAGGTAAGAAAGGGATTGTACTAGGAGAAGAGGAAAAGGTAGGTAAAGTAGGGTAAATTATGCCATGTGATGAGACACAAAAGGCCTAGTTCAGTTGAGGGAAAGAAGGAAGAGGGATAAGCATTGTTTGAACCTTATTCTCATTACATATTAGTTTGGTATAGAAATTTGACTCACCTTATTGGGAAGTAGAATGGGAAAGAGGAAAGAAAAGAGGAGGCTAATAGAAGAGAGAGCAGTAGTAGAAGGGAGAAAAATAATAAGGGGAGGGGCTGAAAAAGGAAGGGCAGATTGAGGGAGATGGTAGGCAAAAGCAAAACACTAGTTAAGAGGGAAAGGAAGAAAGAAGAGAGAAAAATTTAAGTTGCAAAAAATAGGATGGTGGAAAATAGTAATTTTAACTGTGAATGTGAATGGAATGAACTCTCACATAAAATGGAAGCAGTTAGCAGAGTGGATTAAAAGCCAGAATCCTGCAATACATTGTTTACAAGAAACATATATATAAAGCAAAGAGATCTATGAAGAGTAAAGGTAAAAGACTAGAGCAGAATCTATTGTGCTTCAGCTGAAGTAAAAAAAAAAAAAACAAAAACAAAAAAAAAAAACAGAGAAAGTGATCTTGATCTCAGATAAAGCAAAAACAAAAACAGATCTAATTAAAAGGGATAAGGAAAGAAATGATGTCTTGCTAAAAAGGTACAATAGATAATAAAGTAACATCAATACTTAACATATATGTGCCATGTTATATGGCATCCAAATTCTTATGGGAAAAATTAGGTGAGTTGCAAGAAAAATGGATAGCAAAACTATACTAGCAGGAAATCTCAACCTGTCTCTTTCAGAACTAGATAAATCTAATCACAAAATAAAAACAAAAGAAGTTAAGGAAGTGAATAAAATTTTTAGAAAAATTAAGTATGACTTTTAAAAAATTGAATGAGGATAAAAAGGAATATACCTTGGCACATGGCACCTACAGAAAAATGGACCATGTATTAGAGCATAAAAATTTTACAGTCAAATGCCAGAAGATAGAAATAGTAAATGTATCCTTTGCAGATTGTGATGCAATAAAAATTACATTTAATAAATGCCAAGGAAAAATAAATTAAAAACCAATTAGAAATTAAATATTCTGATTCTGAAGAACAAGTGAGTGAAACAACATATCATAGAAACAATCAATAATTTCATCCAAGAGAATGGCAATAATGAGACAACATACCAAACCAAAACCTATGGATGGAATCATAGCAGTTCTTAGAGCAAATTTTATATTTCTAGCAATTTATGTGAATAAAATAGAGAAAGAGAAGATTAGTGAATTGGGCAAGCAATTAAAAAAGCTAGAGAAAAGACAAATCAGCACCCTGATTAAATACAAATTTATGATTTTGAAAATCAAAGGAGAAATTAATAAAATTGAAAATAAGACAACAATTGAATTAATAAACAAAACTAAAAGTTGCTTTTGTGGAAAACCTCCCAAACAAAGTAGATAAACTTTTAGCTAATTTTATCAGAAAAAGGAAAAAAGAAAACCAATTATTGCCCAGTATTAAAAATGAAAAGAGTGAATTTACTACCAATGAAGAGAAAATTAAAGCAATAATTAGAAGCTATTTTGCCCAATTGTATGCCATTAAATCTGATATGAGTAAAATGGATGAATACTTACAAAAATAGAAATTGCACAGATTAACAGAAGAGGAAACAAATTACTTAAATAGTCCCATTTTATAAAAAGAAATTGAACAAGCTATTAATGACCACCCTAATAAAGAATCTCCAGGATCAAATGGATTTACATGTGAATTCTACCAAACATTTATATAATTAATTCCAATTCTACACAAACTATTTTGAAAAATAGGGAAGAAGAAGTGCTACTGAATTCCTTTTATAACATAGATACGATGATGATACCTAAACCAGGAAGGGCCAAAACAGAGAAAGAAAATTATAGACCAATTTTCCTAATGGATATTAATGCAAAAAATCTTAAATAAAATATTAGCAAAGAGATTATAGTAACTTATCACTAGGAAAATACACTATGGCCAAGTAGGATTTTGGAATTCAAGGATGGTTCAATATCAGAAAGACTATCAGCATAATTGTCCATATCAATAACCAAACTAACAGAAATAATATAATTCTTAATAGATTCAGAAAAAAGCATTTGACAAAATATAGCATCCATTCCTATTAAAAAACACTAGAGAACATAAAAATGAAGTTTTCCTTAAAATGATTAGTATCTATCTAAAACCATCAGAATGCACTATATGTAATGAGCATAAACTAGCATTCTCAATAAGATCAGGGGTGAAACCATTATCACCACTATTATTCAATATTGTCCCAGAAATTTTAGCTTTAACAATAAGAGAAGAAAAAGGAATCAGAGTAAGTAATGAGGAAATAAAATTATTACTCTCTGAAAATTGTATGATGGCATACTTAGAGAATCCTAGAGATTAAACTGAAAAAACTGCTAGAAACAATTAATAACTTTAGGAAAGTTGCAGGATATAAAATAAAAGCTACACAAATCATCAGCATTTCTACATGTTACCAATAAAGTCCAGCAGCAAGAGATAGAAAGAGAAATCCTATTTAAAATAACTGTAGGTAATATAAATTTGGGATTCTATCTGACAAGACAAAGCCTGGAACTATATGAATACAATTATAAAACACTTGTTACACAAATAAATTAGATCTCGTCAAATGGAATAATATCAAGTGCTCATAGAGAGGCCAAGCTAATATAACAAAATGACAATTCTACCTAAATTAATCTACTTCAGTGCCGTACCAATAAAACTGCCAACAAAAACTTTATAGATCTAGGAAAAATAATAACAAAATTCATTTGAAAGAACAAAAGGAAAAGAATTTCAAGGGAACTAATGAAAAAATGCAAATGAAGGTAGCCTACTGTATCAACATTATATTGGTCAGTCAGTGGTCGTAATAAACATTTGGTACTGTGTAGGAAATAAAGTAGTGGATAAGTGGAATAGATTTGATTCATAAGACACGATAATCAATGACTATACTAATCCAGTTTGGTTGCTTATAGTATTTTTTCCTTAGTCTGATAGTTTTGGAATTTAGCCACAATATTTCTTGGAGTTTTGATTTTGGGATCTCTTTCAGTAGGTGATCGATGAATTTTTTCAATGTCTATTTTACCTTCTGTTTCTATCACATCTGGGCAGTTCTCTTTGGTGATTTCCTGAAAAAGTGTCTAGACTCTTTTTTTTTATCATGATTTTCATGGAGTCTATTAATCCTTAGATTATCTCTCCTAGATCTATATTCCAAGTCTGTTGTTTTCCCAACTAGGTATTTAACATTTTTTTTCTATTTTTTCATTTTATTGTTTTTGCTTGACTGATTCTTGGTGTCTCCTTGAGTCATCCATTTCCATTTGCTCAATTCTGATTTTTAAAGAATTATTTTCTTCATTTACTTTTTTATTTCATTTTGTAATTGTCTAATTGAGTTTTTAAATGAGTTGTTTTATTCTATGGAATTTTTCTCCATTTTGCCAATTTTATTTTTATTTCTTTTTCCAATTCACTAATTCTATTTTTCAGGGGTTGATTTCTTTTCCAATCTGTCTTTTAATGAATTACATGTCTTATCCAGACCCTCTTGCAAAGCTTCCCTTTCCTTTCCCCATTTTTCTTCTAGCTCTCTTTTAAGAATCTTTTAATTTCTTCTATGAGAGAAGAATTTCTTCTATATTTAACCTGTAGTGGATTGTTTGCTGTCTACGGGAGGGAGAAAATTTTGGAATACAAGGTTTGATAAAGGTGAATGTTGAAAACTATCTTTGTATGTATCTGGAAAAATAAAAAGTTATTATTTAAAAAAAGAGAGATATCAGTTAAGAAGGAAAAAAAAGAAAAAGTTACAAAGCATAAACTTGGCATAGAAACATAATATGGCCTGATGGGAAATGGTGATAATGATGATATTTGAATATATTTGCTAGAGTTTTCTCTGCCTTAAGAAAAGTAGCAGGCAATTTATTGATGTGCCTTAATGGTGATTTCCTCCTTCAAAAATGTGGAATAGAGGAATAAAGGAAGGAATAAGCATTTATGTTGCGCTTACTATGTGCTAGGACACACATTAAGTGCTTTACAAATATTATCTCCATTTGATTTCATAAGTGTTTGTTTTATGGGGAGCATGAGAATACTTCATCTTAGAAATTGTGATAGAGGAGAAGAAAGTTAGATACTCAAAGAAGATTTTGATAGATGATTCAGAGAAAAGATAAGGTGGATCTCATAGGATTCTTTTGGAAAAGTTAACCTAGGAAGGATAAGAAGACCTTAACATTATACTTCTGGAGCCAGAAAAAGAATTGGAAGATTTATGTTTATTTATTTTATTTATATTATTTATATTTATTTATATTTATGTGTGTGCATGAGTATATGTATGTATGCAGGGTGTGTGTGTGTGTGTGTGTGTGGGTGGGTGTGTGGGTGTGTGGGTGTGTAGGGCTTTCCTTAAATCATTTCCTAGGTTACTGAAAGGTTAAGTGATTTGCTCACATTATTTTCTCCAACTTGAATGCCATTCCCAGCTCACCATGTCTTCCTGTTGACATCTTGTCCATTTTAAGAATGAATTTAAGTACCAGGTTAGAAGCAATTTCTCCCTCATTTTTAACTCATAACATTTTCTATTATTCTCATGCATTTACATGGTTGCATTTATTATATTTATTTATGCATATTTTAGGTCCTTTTCTCTTCTTATTTGACTGTAATCTTCTCCATGGCAGGGACCATGTTTATCTTTGTATTTCTCCTAAAGTACATCATAATTGTACATAGTAGGTCCTTAATGCATGACTGTTAAATTGTTAAGCTGAATTTATGTAGTGCATTACAATTTCCAAAGTACTTTTACATCTTATTTGACCAGGGGATTATTAGTTCAACTTCCTAAATAATAGAATAGAGGCTCAGAAAGGTTAAATAATTTGACCAAGGTTGAACAGGTGAGAGGTAGCTAAGATGGTATAAGAACCCTACCAATCTCAGCATTCTGCTTACTTCTATATTTTTTCTTATTCCTTGAAAGCGAAGAGTGGTAAGTGGAGCTTTTATCTTCCTTATGAATTAACAAGAACAAATCCAATTTTCATATAGCTTTACTTAGTAGCACAAATGTGTATCTCTACATGTGTAAATGTTTGCAGTCATGTTATATGAGAGAAGACCGACCAGAACTGATGGCTACAAGTTCATATATGCATAGAATACATGTGGTGTATAGTTTCTTTAGAAAGGTTTTTAAGAAGCCACAGCTTTTCAAACACTTAGTGGCATTTTCATTGACTCTGGGCTGGTCATTGAAAGTATCATTGTGTAATGACACTGCTCTAATTCAAGTCCCATACAACATGACAATGTTCCTTTTAATTTCCAAGCTCGACCTCATTTCACCTTTGCCCCCTTTTATGTGTGGCACAGGAAAGTGTAATTCAGTTGTGTGTCATATGATGACAACTTTGACTCCATGTCCTTGTAATCTTGCCGGGAGAGTGGTTGAGGGAGTAACATTACATTATGCGTGCATTTGCACTTCTGCTGCTCTTGTTGGAATGAGTGGGAGGGAAAAAAGATCAGGTCAATGAAAAAGCTCTTTTGCAACCAAATTCCCTGATAAGGCATTGTCCTAAGTGGCCAGAGCTCTGCTTCTCAATAATCAAATTTGCTGTCGCCTGTTAGTTAAAAAGGAAGATTAGGACCAAATTAATAGCAAAAACCACTTAAGTCTCCTGACAGATACAAGACTAAGTGCAAAGAGAGGGTGGTCTTCCTTTTTTTTTTCCCTTGAAAAGGCTCTTGCTGAAGTCTACTTCTCTTATTTATTTAGCATAATCTTAATTCTCTCTGTGTGTGTCTCTGTCTCTGTCTCTCAGTCTCTCATCTGTCTACCTTATCTCTCTCTTTCTCCTCTTATCTCTCTTCTCATCTCTCTATCTTATCTTATCTCTCTCATTTCTCTTATCTCTCTGCCTTATGTCTCTCATATCTCTCTGTATCTTTGTTTCTCTTTCTCTCTCTCTCTCTGTCTTCCCATAGATTGACAGATAAACATAGATATATCTTTAGAAGGACTGAACTATATAACAAGAAAATGCCTGAAACTTTCCCCAACCCTCAACCTCTTCTTCCCTCCTCTAACACAATAGTGTTTAAGAATGGGAGTTAGTGAAGAAGATGGAAAAGTATTAAGATAATTGATACCGTTAGAAGTGGGGAAAGGATGTTATTGTGGGCTGGGACTGACATAGGAAAATCTCCCAGTGATCCAAGCCTGAGAACAAAATGAAACATTTCTAGGTTATTCAACAATTTATAAAAGGAACCTTCTCAGCCAAAGCAGAGGAAGAGCATTCAACAAGGATATTCAGGGAGGACAGCATTCTGATGCAACAGCACAACTTCATAATGTTAATCATGTTATGTGTTCATGATCTGAAGCTCCTCATTGCCTTTTCAACTCAGGTGGCCTAAAACCCACATCAACAACCTGAAGCAGTCGCCTTAGTCAAATAAGTCTCAAGAAAAATCCCAATACCTTAAAAAAAAAAAAAAAAAAAAAAGACTAACCAAAATCTGTATGGGACAGGGTTTTAAGAAAAGTTACCCCAGCTTATTTGGCAGGACTTCTAGGAAACAGTGCTCCTACCACTGATGAAATTATTAAGTCTGGGGTATTTGGAGTAAAAGTTGAATGGCTCTCTTCTCCTTCCTCATTTAGATACAGGAAGGCAGCCCACCAGTTTTCTTCTCCGACTGCTTGTTACCATTCACGTGTTAATTCTTATTTCATCAGTTACATTCTAAGCACATTGGCATACACAAGATAAACTGATTGATAAGTAAAGCATTGCCTATATTCAGGCAACTTGAAGGTCATGGGATTTAAAGTTTAAAGGGATTTTAGAGATCCTCTAATACAACTCTTGCCAAAAACCAAAAACAAGCCAAAACAGTTTTATTAATGAACTTTTTGAAATCATGACAATAACTTCTTTATTTTATTAAAGCACCTATATGGACAGATAATTTCTCAACATTGACCCTTGAATAGCCTTGTATTCCAAATTTTCCCCTTTCCCCCCACTTCCTCCCTTAGATGGCAAGCAATCTAATATATATTATACATGTTTAAATATATGTTAAATCCAATATATGTAAACATTTATATAATTATCTTGCTGCATAAGAAAAATCAGATCAAAAATGAAAGAAAATGAATAAGAAAACAAAATGCTAGTGAACAACAACAAAAAGAATGAGAATGTTATGTTGTGATCCACACTCAGTTCTCACAGTCCTCTCTCTGGGTGTAGATGGTTTTCTTCATCACACGATCATTGGAACTGGCCTGAATCATCTCATTGCTGAAGAGGGCCATGTCTATCAGAATTGATCATCATGTAATATTAATATTGCTATGTACAATCTCTTGGTTCTGCTCATTTCACTTAGCATCAGTTCATGTAAGTCTCTGTAAGCCTCTCTAAAATCATCTTGCTAATCATTTCTTATAGATCAATAATATTCCATAACATTCATATATCATAACGTATTCAGCTATTCTCTACCTGATGGAAATCCACTTAGTTTTTAGTTTCTTGCCACTAAAAAAAAGGACTGCCGCAAACATTTTTGTATATGTGGGTCCCTTTCCATGAAAATAATTTCTGTAAATTATTCTCCCTGTTCCTCCCTTCTTTTAATAGCAATAAAAAAAAACCCAGTTTAATAAAACCCTAAAAACCATTACAGTGTCTGATCATGTATCTAACATTCTGTCCTCAAAATCCCACTTCCCTCCCTGCTTTGAGAATGGAGACATGATTCATTCCTTTTTGCTGTGAACATTACAGAATTGTCAATCCCCTCATTTTACAGAAGAGAAAACTAAGGCCCATGGAAGGGAAAGTACAGAGTAGAAATTAACATCCAGGTCCTCTAATTCCAAAGTCAGTTTTCTCCCTATGATATCCTGAATATCAAAATAATGAACTATTATTTCTTTTTAGTCCTGAAAACCTGTCTCTTCTTCCATTGTGGAAAGGCAAATACATATCAATTAATCCATTACCATTTATTAATGCATTAGACATTGTATTAGGCTCTAGGAATATAAAGCAACAATGAAACCAACTCTACCTCAAGGAGCCTACATTCCATCTTCTGAGACAATATATTTCTATTTCTCTTTGTTTCTTTCAGTCTCTATCTCTCTTTGTCTCTCTTACTGTCTCTTACCTCCCTATCTCTCTGTCTGTCTCTTTCTCTCTGTCTCTATCTCTCTGTGTTTGTCTCTGTCTTTCTCTGTCTCTTTTTCTTATACTATTCTATAGCTGCACAAGCCTCCTGGTTTTCCTGGTTCCTTGCTATCATAAAAATCTCTTCTTCCTCTATCAGAGGGAAAGTAGCCTGGGCTTTGAACAGAGAAGATGTCATATATCAGGCAAAAGCTGTCGTGGTTTCTGGCTCATTCTCACAAAGAAGATTCACAAGTGTGGTCAAAGTTCAGTTTCTGGACCCTTAAAACAGACAAGAAGAATAGAAGATTAAGCAGGATTTCTGCTGGTTAGTTTCTTAGTCATTCCAGAAAAATAGTGTTTATTTTCTTTCTCTGAGCAAAGGCAAGAAGGCCAAGTCAAGAATATCAGAGCTGGAACTACTTTGGGGCAGCCCAGGCTTTGGTCCAGGGGCTGACATCTAAAGGTGGGGCTCTTTTGCACAATCTCCAAGGTGCCCAAAATCCCAGAGTTACTTAGTCATCAGGTCCCTTTCTAGCATCTATATTTCCTTGGTATGAACCTATTATCCACCCTCTCCTCTGTGTACCAACTAAATTAGGATCAGTGCAAAGGTGGGGAAAGTGAGAATCATTAGTAAAGGGAACATGTCATTCACTGCCTCCTAAGTCAGATAAATTTAGCCTTAGACCTCTTAAGTCCTTATTTTCTCTGTTCTCTCTTTATACTGTACCCTTCAGAAGCCTCTGTTGTAACAAAGTCATCTTCATCTCAGATTTCTTCCTTTCAAGGTTCCTTTTAACTTCGATACTCCCTGAAATCTACCATTTTAATGAACATAACAGCATCTCTTCATTTTCTCCAGGACTGACTTTCCCTTTTCTCATTTGCTCAGATACTCAGGTCAGGAAGAACTGGAATACTCTTTGCCACCTACTGCTACTTTCAGACACACCGTTTGCCATTATTACTCAGCAACCATGTAGCCTTTACAGATTACTACCTTCTGCTATAATCCTTGTGGCTAATATTCATGAACCTTCAGCTCACTTTCTCATGTTTCCAATAAGTTCAACCTCTCCATGATCCCTATCTCCAACTTAGCTGAACCATATACAGGGATGGTCATACCTTAGGTATCCCCTTTCTGTTCTCTTCTCCCATATTAACTGAGTATGTGATTCATTATGGCCTTGATAGTTATACCCAGGCAACAGAAATTCCTGGATCATCTTATCAATCTGAGAGTTCTAAAAGGACTCTGGGTCCCCATCTTCATTCTCAAGGGAGAACTTTGGGAATCACTGATTTGGTATCCCACCCAATCCAGGAAAAGGGGGAAAAAACAACTTATGGGCCTATGAAATTAACTAAATATATAACATGTGTGTCAGAGAGGGAGGGAGAAAGCCTAAGTACCCAAATCAATACTTTGTACATATTTAATTGATTTCATAGACCTGACAGTTTCTTCCACTCTCTGGACTAGATTAGATTTTGAGAAAGGCTATTGGCTCTCTGGAGTTCTTCTCCTAAGCAACTGAGCTTTGTGTTGAAGTTGGAAGAACATTGTTCTTTAATTCAAGAGACTTGGGTTTGAATCTCATCTCTAACATTTATTAGCTATATAATTTTGTGCAAGGAGCTATAACCTTTATGCTTCTGTTTCCTCTTGTATGAAATTAGTGAGACAAGGTGCTGGCAAAAGTGTTGAAACCATTTGATACTCATCTGAGTTGAGTTACATATGTAATTTGTGAACCGAGAATTACCTCCAAGATGACATGAGTCACAAACAGGACTTTGCTGGAGTCAAATTTCTAAATAAATTGTTTTTAAACATTGGGTCAAGATAAATTCCATTGTATGGTCAATGCAGCTTAAACTAGTTTGTGAGAGATGATTGTTAAACTTTCAGAGTGAGCATTTATACTTCTGAAATCAGTGGATGCTACCAATCAGTGCTTGGTTTATTATTTGCTTTTTCTCTAGATTAAAGAAAATGGTGGAGAAAAGATTAAACTTAAAATTGTCTCCTGTGTCCATTTTTTGAATCTTGATTATAAAATATTTACTAGCATACTCCTGGATAAATGGCACATTATGGCTATAAGGAAGGTTTTGGTGTGGAGAAGAAAGCAAGAGAGAAGAACAGAGGAAAGAGCTGGCTCATCTCTACCTTGTGACATTGTATTGGTTTGGTATCAAGGGAGTTTGATCAGCCTGTTTCAGGGAGCAAATCTAATCCTTTGGAGGCTCTTTTTGCCTGTATAATATTCAGTGTTATTCCTCCCTGACCATAGAGCATGTAATATTTTCACAGGATGAATTCTTTTATAAAAGCCAAGGCAGTAAATCTCAAATCTAAATCTAACACAGGAAGCCAGGAGCAATCCTGCAAAGAACCACATCCTTAGGTCCTGGCATGTTCTGTAAAACCAAGTTTGAAAACAATATTTTTCTGTATGAACTGTCAGAGAAAGCACAAATTCTGCCATTAAACTATTTCATCATTTGTTCCTACTGAGCATGGGTACACAATATTTTTAATCTCAGGCTAGTATGAAAAAAAGTTTCTCTGTGACTTTATAAGATGATATCAATTTAATTTATCAACTTAGCCTATAATATAGAAGGCACTACACTTGGCTTTGTGATAAAATTGGAAAAAAAAAAAACCTATAAAGAGAAATAACATTTATATCATGCTTTAAAATTTGCTAAGTTTATATATTATCTTCCTGGATTCTCATCACAACTTTGAACGGAGCTATCATTATTCCCATTTTACAGATGAGAGGAGGGTAAAATAATATCTGCCCTTATTGAGCTTACATTTTACTAGGGAGATAGAGAATGCTCACAGAGAAGCAAACATAAAGTATTTATGTTGTAAAGTTTATATGTTGCTATGTCAACAACTAGGTAATTAATAAAAGTTAGGCTTTTTATTGGCAATTTTAATTTTAATTTATTTTTTTTCCTCAGTAGTATTTTTTTTCAATTACAGATAAAGCTAGTTTTCAATTTTCATTTTTGTAACATTTTGAGTTCCAATTTCCCCCTTCCTCCCTTACCTCCCCATTCCCAAGATTTGATATTTGATATAGATTATACATGTACAATTATTTAAAACATATTTCTATATTTATCATTTTGTGAAAGAAAAATGAGAATAAAAGAAAAAATATATGAAAGAAAAAGCAAACAAACTAAAAAAGATGAAAATGGTATGCTTTGAACTGCATTCAGTCTCTGTAGTTCTCCCTCTGGATGTGGATGGCACTTTCTATCCCAAGCCTATTAGAATTGTCTTGTATAACTGTATTGCTGAGAAGAATTAAATCTACCATAGTTGATCATCACATAATCTCATGTTACTATGTACAGTGTTTTCCTGGTTCTGCTCACTTCACTCAGATCAGTTCATATAAGTCTTTCCAGGTTTTCTGAAATCAGCCTGTTCATTATTATTTTTTTATAAAACAATACTATTCCATTATATTCGCATAGCATAATTTATTTGATCATTTCCCATTTCATAGGCATCCACTCAATTTCCACTTTCTTGACAGCACAAAACAAGCTGCTACAAACATTTTTGCACATGTGAGTCCTTTCCCTCTTTTTATGATGTCTTTGGGATACAGACCCAATAGAGATACTGCTGGATCAAAGCATATGCACAGTTTTAGAGCCCTTTGGGCATAGTTCCAAATTATTTTCTAGAATGGTTGGATCAGTCCATAATTCCACCAACAGTACACGTGTCCCAGTTTTCTAACATCCTCCCCTCCAACATTTATCATTATTTTTTCCTGTCATCTTGTCAATCTAAAGGTGTGAGATGGTGCCTCAGAGTTGTTTTAATTTTCATTTCTCTAATCAGTAGTGATTTAGGGCATTTTATCATGAGTATACATGGCTTTAATGTCTTCATTTGAAAATTGTCTATTCATATTCTTTGACCATTTAACAATTGGGTAATAAGTTGTGTTCTTATAAATTTGATTTCTCTATATATTTTAGAAATGATGCATTTAACAGAAACAGTGGATGTAAAATTTGTTTCTTAGAAAAACTATTTTTTTTACAATAGGCTGCAACACTTAAGATGAATTTTAAAGAAAGATGGGACTTTTCCAAGGTTGAAGAAAGTGGTTGCTGATCCCTTTTGGGATCCTGATATTTAATAATAAATGCAATGGTTCTCAAGAGATATTTATCAAAATGCATACATATGATAAGCTTTTCCTGGGATGGGGAATGGTGGTACCTTTGGCAGATGTCCTTGATCCTGTAGTACCATATTGGGTATGTAGTACCTACTGGGTTAATTAGAAAGTGCCTGTAGTTTCTTGCAGACTTCTGGGAAGAAACTAGTGCTATTGGACATCATTGTAGCTTTTCTTCCAACCCACAGGAGACTAACCTCACTGGACCAACTATGCTGTTGTTCAGTCATTTTTTTTTAGTTGTGTTCAACTCTCCATGATTCCATGTGGGGTTTTCTTAGCAAAGATATAATAACAGTTTATCATTTCCTTCTTCAAATCATTTTATAGGTGAGGAAACTGAGGCAAACAGGGTTAAATGACTTGCTCAGGGTCACATAGTGTTTGAGGCTAGATCTGAACTTATGAAAGTAAGTCTTCCTGATTCCAAGTAAAGCACTCCTTGCATTGCATCACTCAGGTTCCCAACTATACTAGCCCAGGATTGAAACTCACAAATCACAGCCCTAGATCTGGGAAGGCATCTCAGAGGCCTATCTACTCTAACTCCTTCATTTTATGAATGAGGAATTTGAAGTACAGAGAGCTTATATGATTTTCCTAAGATCACTCGGTATTAGAGGTCAGTTAGTAAGCATTTTTAAGTGCTTACTATGTGTCAGGCACTGGGCTGAGAACTGGAGATACAGAGATAGACAAAATCACAGTCTCTGCCTTAGAGGAGCTCACATTCTAATGGTGAGACTGCATGTAAATTGGTATGTACACAGAAAGTATATACAGTGTAAATGAATGGTAGTCTCAAAGGGAAGACCTTGAAGTTGCTGTGAAGAGAACAATCCTTTTTGCAGAAGAGGAGATTTGAGTTTGAAGAAAGGTAGTGCAACTAAGAACTAGAAGTGAGGAGGGAAAATATTTTGAGGATAAGGGAGAATTGAACTCAGGCCCTCTGGTTTCAGAGCTCAAAGACTTTTAAAATTTGTTTGTTTTTTATAATATTAATAGATATATTTACCCTCTGGGTAACTAAAATATCCTTATGGAAAGTCAGAAAAATTAAGAAAATTTTCCTCCCTTATTGTAAAAAACATAATGAGATTTTGAATCTGATTTTTGTATAAATCTCAATAATCATTACTTAGATGAAGTCATAATGTCACTGATGAGAATATCCCTTTGAACAGTGGAGTTCAAGCTCATCAATACCTGTTCCTTCTCTGCCGCTCTCATCTATGTCTTAGACAATTTGCCACAGAGATTAATCCAAAGTGTGAGGGGCCTTTCTACTGTTTTACTAAAATGTGTGGATACTAATGAGCATGTAGTCAGTCCTTTGGTTATTCCTTACTTTATGATCATGCCATTATTTTTGTAGTCATATATTTCTCAGATAGCAATCCTTTACACCTCTTCTTCTCCATCTTTCTTGGTAACAAGTTGCATCTGCTTACACCCACTGTATTCCTCCTCTTCATTGGCCTCAGCTTCAATTCTTCAAAAACTTTAGTATTTCATGACTCATAAGCATATAACATTGCTCTAAGAATGGTGGTGTTGGAAAAAATATATCTAGCATATGCATTTTAAAATATTTGTTAAAATAAAATCTTTCTCTTTTTGTATATCAGCATCACGAGCTTGCAAGTGGAGGAAGTTAGTGTCAATATATTGAAATGTGTAATGTTTGGTGATGATTCCAAGTTTTTCAGTGGGAATGGAAGTCAACAGAAGTAGAATTCTTTTGAAAGTAACCTCAAGCCCTTTTTATACCTTAAAGCACCATAGAAAAGCAAGTTCTTATTATTTATTAATGTCAATCATTCAACAATCTGTGATTTCAATAATGTGGACATTCCCTCTCTTAATGTAGATTATGGCTTTTCCATGTCTTACTAGTTAATGCTTATGAGTTGCTATAACTGGAAGTCTCATTGTTATGTAACCAGCTTAGTGATGATCAACTCCAAACTTTAGCTTATGTTGGTCTTTGAATATTCAATAGATAATTTACAATAGTCTGTACTTAAAGTTTTTGCATCTTAGCAAGATCTATAAAATTGACTACTAAGCTGTCCTAGCCCTTGAGAACCTAAGGTTATGGCTAGTAGAGTTCCTGGAATATAATAATGCTTTTAAAATAAATGTGTTCTCTTTCATTCTGATTCATCAGAAGACTTTAGTGTTTCCATATTTAAGTCATCACTACCATTACCATCTTCATTGAGAGCAGGGATTGTTTCATCCATAAAGAGAGCTGCCTCTGACCAATTGCCCAGTCCAGAAAGACTAGGTTCAAATCAGATAAAGTAAGCCTCCCCTCCCCCGATAACAAGGTGTTAAATTAACTGTAAAAGCTACAATCATGCCCAATGATATTTTTATAAAGTGTGAACAAGTTCCTTGATTAAATTAGAGACTGATCCTGGCCATTGGCTGAGTAATCATTGGGCACACCATTAGGTGGTCCATAAAAAGAGTCAGGAGCTAGCAAATGAGGAGGAATCCAGTATCCAGTTGTAAGAATAGAAGATCTAAGAAGCCATGTGAAGCTTAAAAAATTGAAAGACCATCAGGGCAGCTACCATGAAATGTGAATATCCAGACTCAATGAGAGAAGCTGTGTGGGCAAGTTAATGACAAGGCATCTTTGGTTGGCACTGTCTCCTCCGCAATTTAGAGTCCCCCACACAGTGATAATTCTGTATTATTATTCTCTTCTATACATTTGTATTTATGTTCCTAGCATTTATCACAGTGACTGGCACATAGTAGTCACCTAATGTGTGTTGAGTTTTGATTGATCCACAAGTAAGAAAAAAACTTTATTGCTCATGCCAGTTTATCTCTGACACAAGGATGACCGATGACAGATATTATTTTGGAGAGCAAGAAAGTCTTCATATCCATGTGGTGTTTAAAAAAAAACAACAAAACCATAAATGTCTGACAAATATGGAAATATGCTTAAAAGAATTGCATGTTTAACTTATATTATTATTATTATTTTTTTTTTTTGCTGATTTGAGAAGGAAGTGAAGTAGGTTGAAAGAGAAAGATTTGGAACACAAGCTTTTGTAAAGGTATATGTTGAAAACTATCTTTGCATATATTTGGGAAAATAAAATACTATTAAAAATAAAAAGCCCCCTAAATGTCTGAAGAGCCCACATTATCAAAGTTGCATTATTTTCTTATATAGTGGATGATAGAAATATTGTTCACTATAAATAGCGTCATTTAAGATTTTGACAGTTTTAGAAGAAACTTGGGAAGAATTATATTACCTGATACTAAGTGAAATAAACAGAACCAGGAGAACAGTTCTCACAAAAACAGTCATAGTACAAAGATTTTCTTTGAACTTTGAACAATCTCAAAATTCTGATCAAAGCAGAGAAAAATAACTTAAAGACTGATTATATATATATATGTGTGTGTGTGTGTGTGTGTGTGTACACACATATGTTTGTGTGTATTTGCTATAAGGCAGGACTTTTTTTTTTTTTTTTTTTTTGCTGAGACAATTGGGGTTAAGTGACTTAGCCAGAGTCACACAGTTAGGAAGTGTTAAGTGTCTGAGGTCATATTTGAACTCAGGTCCTCTTAACTTCAGGGCTGTTGCTCTATCCACTGTGCCATCTAGCTGCCTCAGGACTCTTCTACATGGGGGAAAGAGGAGTGGAGTGTTAAGTGAGAAAAAAATAGGGAGAAAAAAGATGAATTCTTCCTTTTTTATTCTAACCCCCTTGGGCTCAGTATTGTCTTTAGAAAAGATTCTAGATAATTCTCCTCCAGAAATACCCTATACCTTCACAGAAGGGTCTTCTATGACTATAGAGACTATGGAGAACATTGGTGTTCTCTTCAGAAGAATATAGAATTGTTGGAAACAGCAGTTTTTCCATAGAGTCACTGGTGAAAATGGCCTCCCAGTTCCTTGGACTTTTTTCCAGACTGGCAAGAAGCCTTGGCTTTTGCCTGCTTATTTTCCTTAATAACCTCTTTAATCTCTGGGCACTGCCTATGGAAAGTCAGACAGTGAATAATACAAATAGGATGAGGAGGAATAATGGCCAGCACTCTGTTGACATCTCAAGTTATGCTCTGAGAAAGGCAACACTACTATGTCTTGCTGCTTCCTCCCTTGTTCACTAGCCTGAGCCTTCTCCTTCCTATTATTTTTTTCCACAAGGCCCACTCATTATCTTCTTGTTTCCTATCAATTTTGGCTTTTACTATGTTAGTGGTGACAAGAACATCTGAACAGTTATTTGTATGTTAATGATCCACTGAACTCCTGGTAGATAGTAATTAAATATTGTTAACTGCAGGGTTTCATGACACCTTAAGAGGTCTGTCTGGTGAAAAGATCTGTGAATAATACTGTCTTGTAGTGAATCTTACCTGGCCTCTGTTTTTTTTTTTTTTTTTTTTTTTTTTTTTTGTTGTTGTTGTTGTTGTTGTTGTTGTTGTTTTGTTTTTTGTTTCAATTCAATCGACTAGCCCTGGAGTTCAGGGTTAGGTGAGCCTGGGGAAAGGGAGGTCATTACTTGGAAGAATTTCTCTCTAAAGAAAATTTTCTCTTTTTGTTTTTTATTCCCTGGAAGGGAGATCCTTCACCCTATGGGTATTAGACATTCACTTGAGGGGAACAAGGCCTAAGATTGGTTCCAATGCCAATATTAGAAAAAAATTTCTGCCCCTTGCCTTAATTTACTGTTTTTTCTCCATTATTCCCTAGTGACCTTATTGTAATGCAATATGCTAGTGTTTCCCTATTTGCTTCTCCTGATATGTATGTTTTCCAAAATGCATACCTATACAGAAGCCTTGAAATTCTTTATAAAAGTTAGCATAACACAGTAAGAAGTTGCAAATATAATAATTATCTCTTCACATTTCCTATCAAAAGCCAGTGTCTATTTTTGCCTTCAGGCACAGAGCACTAGGTCTGAGATGTCATTTGTCCCTTTGCAGCATCTACTATACTATATCATCTAAAAATGGAGAAAGTACTGTATGAAATAAACTATATTGCTCTGTATCTCAACATCTCCTGGATTTTTCAAGACCCAAGTCATGTCCTGATTGTGTTTTAAGATCCTACTGTCAATCACATTAACTCTTTCAGGCCTCTAGAGTCTAATTTTTGAAATTAAAAAGTCAATGATACAAATTATGCTTATGGCAAGCAAAGAGGTGAATGTATCTTCTAAACTTTACTATGTCTATAGTCAGAAGACAGTTGGGTAACTAATCAATAATCTTGATTACGTACGTACAATGGATAAAACTCTGTTCTAAGAACTAGGGATACAAAATGAAAAATAACAGTTTTTTTTCTCAGAGAACTTGCACTTTATTGTTATATTTTGATAGTGTCAAATGAGAGACTAAGTTCATTTAAGAGACGCTCACATGAGAGACAATGGCCTTGAGCATTTTAATTTAGCTGAAACAGGTAGCATATATAAAGGAGTAATGTGAAGCATCAGTAACAGCAACAATAATCACATTACCATTCATATTATTTTAATAATAATCATAATAAGTATTTATAGTGTTTAAGGTTTACAATACACTTTGAAAATCTTAATCCTTTTTACAGTAACAATGGGAATATCATTATTCCCATTCTATAGATGAGGAGATTGAGACAAAGATTAAGTAACTTTCCTGGACTCATATAACTAGCAAATGTTCGAGGCTGTGTTTGAACTCAGTTCTTCCTGACTTCATTACTCTAATATCCCTGCTTGCCTAAATGAGAGTTAGAAGCCTGATTGTAGAGATCCTTAATCAGTCTACTTTCTAATACACAATAGGAAGCCAAAAAAGGTTTATGAGGAAAGGAGAATCTTGTAAAATCTTACAATCTTGTAATTTATTGGAGTATTTCTCTAAAATGGAAAAAGTGTAATCTAAATAAGAGCTGACTGGTCACTAGCATAGTCTGAATTAGTAAAAACAGGAATGATGTTTGTAAAAACAAAAACAGTCCTGCAACAATATGAGTAGAGGCTGAGAACAGCTAGAGAGTTATGAAATTTAATTTAAAAATAATCTCTGGTAAAAACTGACTGCCAAAAAAATGACTTGCACAGTATAGTGCATGTGACTATTGGCAGAAGTTTTTTTTTATGTCATGCTGTGCAGAACAATTAGGTCTGTATTTCTCCAAGCACACAAATATAATTCCAACATTAACAGTCTCAGTGAACTCTGTGTTTCCAGGCCAATCTTTATAAACATTTAGATTATCTATACAATATTTCCATTTTAATGCACTTTTTTTGGATGCAGGTAAAATAGACAGCTTGGACCTCCTTGACCTCCCAAGGAAATTGCCAAAAGAAAAGATCATGGGAATCATAGATTTAGAGTTTCAATAGGTCTAAGAAATCATGAATGTAACCATTCATTTTACAAATGAGGAAACTAAGGCAAAAGTGGAATTTAAATCATTCAAACTAGGATTTCCCAGAGTTTATAGAAGTGAAAACTTGAGTGAGAAGCCTCAAGCCTGAGGGAAAAGTCAATAAGGGAACAGGGATGGCCCTGTTTACACTAAGAAGGAAAAAAAAAAGAATTTGCAGATTACTTGAGATAATTTTATACTGAGTGTTGCCATATATGTGCTTATTTCAATACTATTAATTACCTCCTCCCTCTCTTTTTTCAGGTCAAAATAACCTAAGGATTGTGATTGTGCATGTGTATGTGTCCTTCAAGGATCCTCAGCTCTTTTGCGCAGGTTGCTTAGTGAGCAACGACGCCTGAGGATGAGACAAAAATAAGGATGTTAATTAGGGCACCTGGGAGAATGTAAAGCAATTGTCTGAGAATGTTGCCCAACCCCAGGAGCTCATCATTGAGTTTTGCTGTCTGAAAGGTTGGGAGAAGGTCAGCAAGTTCATCCTGACCAAGAAAGTAGGACCCCCGGAGAGTTAAGACAATCCTTGCTATAGACCTTAAGGTGAAAAAAGAGCTTTGCTTTTAGGAGATAGTTGGAAACTTACTCATGATATATGGAAGCCTATGGAATCTAGGCAAATGTAACCTGGAGCTGAGAAGAAACCCTGTATTTCTTCAGAAATGCAATAGTAAATTGATGTGGGAGGCTGCCATCTTTTAAAGGAGAATGTGAGATAGAAGTTATATGTTCAAATCCTGGCGCTGCCATTTTTTCCCCTTGACCACTGCTCTGAACCTCAGTTTTCTGCTCTGTAAAATGGCTTTAATTAAAGTCCCAAGAATTGGTGTGGCATTGATCTCTGAACCTACTGATTGCTCTCTTTCTAAAGAGCTCTTTTCAAAAGTGACATCTTTGAAACATGCTGTGGCAAAGCAGATGTCATTCTCATCAGCAGCTTTCCCTACTAAAAGCAGGTCATGCGTTCTTGGGATGGACAGCATTAGATACAGCTGTGATATTCAGAAAGCTCTTTGCATACTTCCAGTGTAGGGTGTATCTAAATGGGCATGTTAGGGATCCTTAATATGACAGATGGATAGTGTTGCTGAGTCTGATACTTTGTGTATAAACCAGACAGTGTTATTTGAACTGTGAGGGTGAATTTTTCTATGTTGTTATGGTAGAGGCAGCTGGGTGTTAACAGTGGGCAGAGTTCTGGACCTGGACTTAGGAAGACTTGAATCTGATTTTTTACTTCAGATATTTAGTGGGTGTATGTGTGCATCTTAATTTCTCCCTGCCTCAGTTTCCACAACTGTTAAATGAGGATAATAATACCTACGTGCCATGATTATTGTGAGAATTAAATGAGACATTTATAAAATATTTTGCAAAGCTTAAAACATTATATAAATTCTAGTTATTATTGAAATTATATGACAACATGTCTGAATTTTACATTTGATGGTTTGGATTTGTATATGCATAAGCTGACATCTATTGGTTGGTGCACTAGGAATGTGAACAGGGTTATTTGGTAGTAGGACAGGACCGAAAGATAGTTAACGGGTTTGCTAAATACAGGAGGAGGGAAAGGACCACAGTATGTCTTCAACACATTCTGCCAAGGCTAGGGAGAGGTGATATCTTTCTTCTCTAGGATAATTTTCTCTTCAATTCTTGCAATTCAAAATCTGTAGAAGACCTAGAAATTAGATATGTAAAGATTAAATTAAGTGTACATTAAGGTTTCTTTCTAATCTTCTGCTAAAGAAATGTTATTATCCCTAAGTTTGTATGGTAGGAGATGGGGGCTCATTGAAATAAAGGGCTATTTCCCTTTCTAAAAGGCCATGTGAAGAGAGGTTTGAACTCTTGCAACAAAGAATGAATCAGATATTTTTAGCTGAGGAAATGGAATTCTTTTGAAAGGCTAGAAATGTATAAAGAGTTCCTATAATATTGATGAGTCCTAGTGGAATTTCACATTTCTTGTTATTTGCTTTTCTATTTTGTTTTATGGGATAAGGTTTTGATCAAGAGATCAAATTACTTGATGAGTTTGCATAGAAGTGAGCCTTGATTTAGGACTTAATATCTTCCAATGAAGTAGGAATGAATCAAAGCATACTTCAGGGAGAAAGGGTTTCACTGATGAAGGCTGCCTCCATGACAAATAAGTTGTCTTTTATGAAAGAAAAAGACTATAGAAGCCAGGACATGGACTTTTGGGAAATACAGTTTTGACAGATTTAATTCCCATCCCTCACTCTCACCTTGCCTGGAGAGGGTAGGATCAGGTACCTAAAATGTAGAGTGACAAAGTCGAAGTGGCTGAGTTTAAGATTCAATTTTGATTTTAGAGAGTCAAGCAGTCCCACTGGTAAGCAGGAGGTGAGAAGCATGCCAGCAGTATAAGGAAGAAATCCTTGAAAGGTGTTATGCATGTACTGAAAGTCAAGAAATTAGAGTCTAATCATTGAAAGTATGGTGGCTGAAGCCAAAGCCTCTAAATAATAGGGAAAAAACAAACCAAAAAACCCAACTTCTAATTGGGGCGTCTGGAACAACCTAAAGCTTCTGACTCAATGCTCTTTGAGATCACCAAAAGGAAAGTAAAGATTTAATTCTCTCTTTTCCTTTCTGCCTGCTGGTAGAACACATTTCCCACATGGTTTCTCAATTTCTTAAGTTGTTTTTAATTCTTCATGTTTTCATATAAAGTTATAGCTGGTATTAACTTGTGTGATTCATGAACGTTGGCAATTGCAGACAGGGGGATTAAAATGGAGGGAGTTAGTGAGCAAGTTGTGATACACAGAACTAAACAGTGCAGAAGTTTGAACCTTGATCTAAAATTACTAGAATTTCTCCCCTCATTCCCCCCAGCTAGAGGCTGAGTTGAATGAAAGTGAATCTTATTTCATAAATAATTCACATAATATCTTTAATAGCAGAGAAAAATGAACTATATGACTCAGACTATAAATACTGAGTCATAAATATCTAGATTTAGATGATATGGCAGACATAGTAAAAGGCAAGACATGTTTTTTCCCCCACAGATAACCTGCAGGAAGAATTCATCCCCTTCCTTGGCATCTGTTTTTTGTCCTCAATGAGCAGAAAAGTAGAGACAATGATAAGGGGAAAATCAGAGTCCCAGCTCATCTAAGAAAGGAGTTTGAAAATGAATGATTTGCCCACACAATTCCAGAGGTAGGAATGAATGGGAGATTCCTTTAATTTTTATTTTTATTTTCTTCCTACTATATATTTCCAACTTTTCTGACAATGCCACATGGTTAAGACACTCCCTTTGCTAAAAAAGACTCTTGGTTTTGGATCCACAGCTGAATGCAATCCTGAAAGATTGTGACCTCTAGTGAGAATTGGGGTAGGATATTCTTTCTCACATTATTTGACTCATTAAATCTCCATCTCAGTGTCCCAGGAACAATTTGCTTAAGATTTAGATTTAGGCTAATGTCTTCCTAAATGAAGAATTAGAAAAATAGTTATTATATAATGTGAATCAGTTATAAGTTAAGCATTCAATATCCTAATATAAAATTAAGCACTAAAATATAAAAGATGCATGTGTGCATTGACTAAGAAACTGAGAAAATGGGCATGTTACCCTTAAATGTGTCTGGGAGGTTGACAATTCAAGACAACTAAACATGCAGCAGTTTGTAGGACTGCTGATCAAGCACTTTACCTTTGACCTTGGCTTTGAATTTTCTTCTTACCAAGTCCATTTCTTCTGGCAAGGAGGTCAGGAGTATGTGGACTCTTCCTCTTGTCAATAGTTGGCTACTCTGATGCTTGTATTTTCCTTGCCATCAGCAAAATTTCCTTATTGGAGCTAGGATTTCTGGATCTTTTGAACTCACAATTTTATCTCCAAACTCAGCCATGACCATGTTGGAGATGATATTTGTTCCTTTGCAGGAAAGGAAACACCAATAGAAAGGCTAGCCAGGGGCTCAGGTACTAGTTCATTGAGTTGTTTCATGTTTCACTTGGGAGAGGTGCATGGGTGGGGCCTAAAGATTGAGGCTCATTTAGTCATGCTACTCATAGGGAATCTAGAAATAGAACATACAGCTTACCACATGGGAAAGTTGAAATAAGATTGAAATCTCAAAGCTGTCTCTCCTTTTAACTGATGCAACACCCCTCAATTTACCCTGTTGCTATCACTGGATCTATGGGGAGAAAGGGCTGATTTTCTATAATATATAAAATATAAATATAATATATAATATATAAAAATGCCAAGTCATAACAGAATTGGGTCACCCTTTGGCTGGAAGAAATTAGGAACTTGTTCATCCACAACACACCTGAATGCTCAGTTTTTACTAGTGGTTGGCCAATACCTGGAAAAAGAATTCTGATCATGTTCTTTGCATGGTCCTTATTCTGAAATTCCTGTGCAGCCTGTTTTGAGGAAGGAGCTATTCACTTTGGGCTTACAGTGAATTATGAATTGGTTAATCTTATGTAAGCACAGCCACCTTTTTTTGCTGTTAGATATTCGTCAATAGTACATTGTGGGAGAAGCCATGTCTTTGTTTTAGTCTATAAAAAGACCTCTTTTGCTCCCCTTTCCACCTTTCTTTTGTCATTTTGTCTTTATATAAAACTAAGATCAGATTGAGATCCTTGGGGGGTTCCTCTGCTACCATTAATATTTGCCTTAGGGAAAGGCATCTGGGACCATCTGTTATTAACTCCATTGAAGTTGGAGAGTTGGGAATCATAAGTCAAAGTGCCCCAGAGATGGCAGCAACTGGGTAATGATGTAGTACTAGGAAAGCATTGACCCTACCCTGGAGAGGCACTGGTAGAGACACATCTGATCTCAAACATTTGAAAGTAAGAGTGAGGGAATATGTTGTCTAAAAGGCCAGAGTTCCTCATGCTCAGTTCCTGTTGATGTGGTAAGAATATTTCCTTTGGCAATGACAATCCCAAATTCAAAAGATCTAAATCTCAGCCTTCTATCAAAAACCAGGGCATTTCTGAGAAGTGTGCTTCTCTCTTGGAGGGAAGTAGATTGCACATATGGGCCTCAAAGATGAAAGAATGACAAAGAAGTAAATATGAGGGAACAAAAAGCACAGATCTAAGGAGTTCCTGGTTCAATTGGATAAAGTTGTGGATGGTAAGACTTTATTTAGGACTTTGTATGGGCCTATAGCGGAGGCTAGAGAGATGTCCCTTGGTGAATCTTATAGAAAAGATTTATATAGAGGGGGAAATGTTAAACAAGCAGTGAACTTTAGATTCAATATCTCTCCATGTAAATATTGTCTATAAACCAAACATCTAATGCTTGAGTGATGTTATCATCTCTTGTCCAGGTGAATACTGTGTAAAATTTGTCTCATGGAATTACCATAGGAAATAGCCATTTCAATGATCAAATATGGCATAAAGGATAAACCAAGTGAGACCAGTTTTAAAGTGAATGAGAGAGGTAACTCTTCTCTGGGAGATTCAACTGTCCACTTATTGAAAGAAATTAACTTTATCAAGGAGTGAGGAAACACTCAGAAAATTGCTTCTTCCAGAATGCTTCCATTGGCATTCAACAATAAGGAAAAATTAAATCCTGCTTTCTGGGAAAAGTTTATTTTCTTGGTCATTTTGGGATAAGAAGACAGACAGTTTACTTGGAAAAAATATAAAAATGCTTATGAAAAATAGGCATCCTGATTGCAGCCGTTTCAAATAACTTCCTGTTCTTGCTTCTTGTGGATAAATTTCTATTGCTTCCTCCCAACCCCCACAGGATCAAAGGTGGGATAGCAGATTTTCTTTATGACTAGGATTCATTCTCTGGCTTCTATCATTTCCCTGATAATACCCTTCCCCCATCTTTTCCTCAGTATTATGGACTCCTGTATAGGTACTTTAAGTGCTATTTTAAAAACAATGTGATAGTGTTTTGGGATAGGAGCTACACAGAGATGAGATAAGTTACAAGTACACAATCTCACTGTTACTTATTTAGTTTGGCTCAGGTTAAAAGGATTTAAACAGTGTGTTCCAGTTTCTCCTTGTTTCTTACTCCCTTTCAAGTCTCCAGTACCTTATCTAACCTTGACTATCCTTTCCTCATCATTTTCCAATCTTAATTCAACTTTAAGATTCAGATTTAGGTTGAGATTTCTTATAGGTTCATGGAAGAGAAATTTTTTTTCTTTCTTCTTTCCATTAAGTTTTCAAAATTACCTCTTTGAGAAACTGAATGATAGTGGTTTGAGTAGTAGATCTGGAATCTGGAAGATCTGGGATTTTACTATGTGACCACAAATGGCTATTATTAAATGTTTTCTGGGCCTCAGTTTTATCACTAACAAAATGGAGATTTCAATATTTGTAATATCTATATCACAGGATTATTATGAAGATCAAATGAGATACAGGATTAAAATGCTTCACAAATTATAAAATATAATATATATGTAATATATCCTCTGTTTGGTTCTTATAAAATCCTTCCTAATTTAGCCCTAACCTACCTTACTAGATTTAGAGAGGTAATTATTCTCTGGGAGATTTAACTATCCACCTTTTGAGGGAAATTAACTTTGTGATGGATTGAACAGACATTGAGAAAATTGCTTCTTTCAGGATACTTCCATTGGCAATTAAAGAGTCAAGAAAAGTTAAATTGTCTCTTCTGTCTGAGGATAGTTTGCTTTCCTTGGTTCTGGCAGGATAAGATGAAGAATAATTTGTTTGGAGAAAATGTAAAAATGCTTGTGAAGAATGGATATTCTGACCACACCCCTTCAAATGGCTTCCTGTTAGAATCCTTCAAATACTGTACTTTCTATTTTATTTTTTAATATAGCCTTTTATTTTCTTTTTGTTTTTTTTATTAAAGTTTTTTATTTTCAAAACATATGCATGGATAATTTTTTAACATTGATACTTGCAAAACCTTATGTTCCAAATCCCTCCCTCCCACCCACCCCCCCTTACTTAGATGACAAACAATCCAATATATGTTAAACATATTAAAATATGTTAAATCCAATATATACATATATGTGCATATCTATACAATTATTATGTTGCACAAGAAAAATCAGATCAAAAAGGGAAAAAATGAGAGAAAACAAAATGCATGCAAATAACAACAAAAAGAGTGAAAATACCTTTTGTGATCAACACGCAGTTCCCACACTCCTTTCTCTGAGTGTAAATGGCTCTCTTCATGATAACATCATTGGAACTGGCCTCAATCATCTAACTTTTGAAAAGACCCCTGTCTATCAGAATTGATCATTGTATAGTCTTTTTGTTGCTGTATACAATGATCTCCTGGTTCTGCTCATTTCACTTAGAATCAGTTCATGTAAATCTCTCCAGGCCTCTGAAATCATCTGATCATTTCTTTTTTTCTTTTCTTTTCTTTCTTTCTTTTTTTTTTTTAAGCTTTTTATTTTCAAAACATGTGCAGGAGTAGTTTTTCAACATTAACCCTGGCAAAACCTTGTCTTCCAATTTCCCCACCCCCTTATCCCCATTCCCTCCCCTAGTTGGCAAGTAATCCAATATATGTTGTATATAATATATTCACACATATTTATACAATTATCTTACTGCAAAGAAAAATCAGATCAATAAGTTAAAAAAAAGAACAAGAAAATAAAATGCAAGCAAACAATAAAAAAAAGAGTGAAAATGCTATATTGTGATTCATATTCAACAATCCTCTCTGAGAGTAGAAATCTCTCTTTATCACAAGATTATTGGCACGGCCTAGATCATCTCATTGTTGAAAAGAACCACATACATCAGAATTGGTCATCATATAATCTTGTTGCCATGTACAATGATCTTCTGGTTCTGGTCATTTCAACTGCATCAACTCATGTAAGTCTTTACAAGCTGTTCTGAAATCATCCTGCTAATCATTTCTTATAGAACAATAATATTCTATAATTTTCATATACTATAACTTATTCAGTCATTCTCCAACTAATAGGCATCTACTCAATTTCCAGTTTCTTGCCACTACAAAAAGGGCTGCCACAAACATTTTTGTACATGTGGGTCCCTTTCTCTCCTTTAAGATCTTTTTGGGATATAAGCCCAGTAGATATAACCCTTTACTGGATCAAAGGGTTATGCACAGTTTGATAACCCTTTGAGCATAGTTCCAAATTCTTCTCCAGAATGGTTGGATCCATTCACAGTTCCACCAACAATGTATTATTAGTTATTAGTTTTCTCACATCCCCTCCAATATATGTATACATATATTCTATACCAAATACATATATATTTTTATATATATTTATATTACATATATATGTATATTTACACACACACACATATACCAAGTACATATATATGTATAACAAATAGTTTTGATAACTGCTGCTTTGAAATAT
Organism: Sarcophilus harrisii; assembly: GCF_902635505.1. Taxonomy (NCBI): domain Eukaryota; kingdom Metazoa; phylum Chordata; class Mammalia; order Dasyuromorphia; family Dasyuridae; genus Sarcophilus; species Sarcophilus harrisii. The sequence goes on from NC_045426.1 coordinate 107,227,604, forward strand.
AGTTTTAAATCTGGCACAGCTAGGCCACCTTCATTTGCATTTTTTTTCATTAATTCCCTTGGAATTCTTGACCTTTTGTTCTTCCAGATTAACTTTGTTATTATTTTTTCTAGCTCTATAAAATAATTTCTGGGGAGTTTGATTGGTATGGCACTGAATGAGTAGATTAATTTGGGTAGTATTGTCATTTTTATTATATTTGCTCAGCCTACCCATGAGCATTTAATATTTTTCATCATCTTTTCCCATCATTTTAGCTATTCTCAGAGGCGTGTAGTGGTGCCTCAAAGTTGTTTAATTTGCATTTCTGTAATCAAAAGTTATTCATATGACTAGGAATAGTTTCAATTTCTTCATCTGAGAATTGTCTTTATAACCTTTAAACATTGATCAATTGGAGAATGGCTTGAATCCTTACAAATTTGAGCCAATTCTCTATATGTTTTAGAAATGAGGCCTTTATCAGAACCTTTGAATGTAAAAAATGTTTATTGCTTCCTTCTAATCTTGTCTGCATTAGTTTTTTTTTTTGGTACAAAAACTTTTTAATATAATCAAAATTATCAATTTTGTGTTCAGTAATGATTTCCAGTTCTTCTTTGGCCACAAATTCCTTCCTTCTCCACAGATCTGAGAGGTAAACTATCTTTTGTTTTTCTAATTTGCTTTTAATATCACTCTTTATGTCTAAATCATGAACCCATTTTGACCTTACCTTGGTACACAGTATTAGGTGTGGGTCAATGCCTAGTTTTTGCCATAATAGTTTCCAATTTTCTCAGCATCTATTTCTTAGCCAGTACCAAATGGTTTTGGTGACTGTTGCTTTGTAATATACTTTTAGGTCTGGCACAGCTAGGCCACCTTCATTTGCAATTTTTTTTTTCATTAATTCCCTTGAAACTCTTGACCTTTTGTTCTTCCAGATGAACTTTGTTATTATTTTTACCTAGGTCTATACAATAATTTCTTAGGAATTTGATTGGCATGGCACTGAATAAGTAGATTAATTAATTTGGGTAGTATTGTCATTTTTATTATATTTGGTTGGCCTATTCCTTAAGCACTTGATATTTTCCCAATTGATTAGATCTGACTTTATTTGTGTGGAAAGTGTTTTGTAGTTGTGTTCATATAGTTCCTGACTTGTCTTGGCAAGTAGACTCACAAATATTTCATATTATCAATAGGTATTTTAAATGGAATTTCTCTTTGTATCTTTTGCTGTTGGACTTTGTGGGTAATACATAAAAATGCTAAAGATTTATATGGATTTATTTTGTATCCTGCAACTTTGCTAAAGTTGTGAATTGTTTCTAGTAGTTTTTTACTTGATTCTCTAAGTATGCCACCATATTATCTGCGAAAAGTGGTAATTTGGTTTCCTCATTCCCTTCTCTAATTCCTTTAATCTTTTTCTTCTCTTATTGCCACAGCTAACATTTCTCATACAATATTGAATAGTAATAGTAATAGTGGGCAACCTTGTTTCATCCCAAATCTTATTGGGATGTTTCTACAATGTTTGCTGATGGTTTTAAATAGATGCTACTGATAATTTTAAGGAAAAATTCATTTATTCCTATACTCTCTAGTGTTTTTAATAGGAATGAGTATTAGATTTTATCAAATGCTTTTTCTGCGACTATTGAGATAATTATATGATTTTTGTTAGTTTGGTTATTGATATAGCCAATTATGCTGATAGTTTTCCTAAAATTGAACCAGCCCTGAATTCCTGGTACAAATCTTACTTGGTCATGGTGTATTATCCAGGGGATGACTTTCTGTAATCTCTTTACTAATATTTTATTTAAGATTTTTGCATCAATATTCATTGGGGAAATTGGTCAATAATTTTCTTTCTTTGTTTTCATCCTACCTGGTTATATATCAGTAACATACCTGTGTCATAAAAGGAATTTGGTAAGAGTCCTTCTTTCCCTATTTTTTCAAAGAGTTCATGTAATATTGGAATTAACTGTTCTTTTAAAAATTATTATAGCTTTTTATTGACAAGAATTAACTGTTCTTTAAATGTTTTGTAAAATTCACATGCGATTCCATCTGGCCTTGGAGATTTTTTCTTAGGGAGTTAATTAAGATCTTGTTCTATTTCTTTTTTGAAAATGGGAATATTTAAATAAATTATTTCCTCTCCTGTTAATCTGGGAAGTCTATATTTTTCTAGGTATTCCTCCATTTTATTTAGATTATTAAATTTAATGACATAAAATTGGGCAAAATAACTCCTGATTATTACTCTAATTTCTTCTTTATTGTCCCTTTTCATTTTTGAGACTAACAATTTGATTTTCTTCTTTCCTTTTTCTAATCAAATAAACTAAAGATTTATCTATTTTGTTGGTTTCATAAAACCAATTCTTAGTTTTATTTATCAATTCAATAGTTTTCTTATTTTCTATTTTATTAATCTTGCCTTTTTCAGAATTTCAAATTTGTCATTTAATTGGGGGGGTTAATTTTTTTCTTTTTCTAGCTTTTTTAGTTTTAATTGCAATTTACTGTTTTTCTCTTTATTTTATGCAAGTAAGCATCTAGAGATATAAAATTTCCCATAATATCTGCTTTGATTACATCCCACAAATTTTGGTATGTTGTTTCATTATTGTCATTCTCGTGGATGAAATTATTGAATGTGTCTTTGATTTGTTGTTTCACCTATTCATTCTTTAGGATTAGATAATTTAGTTGCCAATTAATGTTTTGTCTCTTTTCCGCTGGCCTTTTATTGCATGTAATTTGTATTGTATCATGACCTGAGGAAAAATGCATTTACTATTTCTGCCTTTCTGCATTTGATTTTGAGGTTTTTATGCCCTAATACATGGTCAATGTTTATATAGGTTCTATGTACTGCCATGAAAAATATATATTCCTTTCTGTCTCCATTCAATTTTCTCCAAAGGTCTATCATCCCTAACCTTTCTAGGATTCTATTTACCTCCTTAACTTCTTCCTTATTTATTTCATGGTTAGATTTATCTAGTTCTGAGAGAGCAGGATTGACATCCCCCAGTAGTATAGTTTTGCTGTCTAATTCTTTTTGCAGCTCTCAACTTCTTCTCTAAGAATTCAGATACTATATCATTGGATACATATATGTTTAGTATTGATATTAATTCATTGTCTATGGTATCTTTAAGTAGGATGTAGTTTCTTTCCTTATCTCTTTTAATTAGATCTCTTTTTGCTTTTGCTTGATCTGAGATCAGGATTGCTACTCCTGATTTTTTTTTTAATCTCAGCTGAAACATAATAGATTCTGCTTCATCCTTTTACCTTTACTCTAAATATATGACTCTGCTTTTTTTTAAAAAAAAATATTATTATTATAGCTTTTTATTGACAAAACATATGCATGTGTAATTTTTCAACACTGATCCTTGCAAACACTTCTGTTCAACTTTTCCTCTCCTTCCCTCCACCCCCTCCTCTAGATGGCAGGCAGTCCCATATATGCTAAACATGTTAAAGTATATGTTAAATATTATATATGTATACATACATATACAGTTATCTTGTTGCACAAGAAAAATTGGATTTAGAAAGAAGGTAAAAATAACCTGGGAAGAAAAACAAAAATGCAAGCAAAGAACAACAGAAAGAGTACAAATAATACGTTCTGGTCCACTTTCATTTCCCAGTGTTCTTTCACTGGGTGTAGCTAGTTTTGTTCATCACTGATCAATTGAAACTGATTTGGATGCTCTCATTGCTGAAGATAGCAATTTCCATCAGAATTGATCATCATATAGTATTGTTTTTGAAATGTATAATGATCTCCTGGTTCTGCTCATTTCACTAAGCATCAGTTCATGCAAGTCTCTCCAAGTCTTTCTGAAATCATCCTGCTGGTCATTTCTTATAGAACAATAATATTCCATAACATTCATATACCACAATTTATTCAGCCATTCTCCAGTTGATGGGCATTCATTCAATTTCCAGTTTCTAACCACTGCAAAAAGGGCTGCCACAAACATTTTTGCACATATGAGTCCCTTTCCCTTCTTTAATATCTCTTTGTGATATAAGCCCAGTAGTAACACTGCTCCATCAAAGGGTATGCATAATTTGATGACTTTTTGAGCATTCAAATTGCTCTCCAGAATGGTTAGATGCGTTCACAATTCTACCAACAATATATCAGTGTCCCACTTTTCCCACATCCCCTTCAACATTTATCATTATCTTTTCCTGTCATCCTAGCCAATCTGATAGTGGTATCTCAGAGTTGTCTTAATTTGCATTTCTCTGATCAATAATGATTTGGAGCATCTTTTCATATGGCTAGAAATAGTTTCCATTTCAACTGAAAATTATCTGTTCATATCCTTTGACCATTTATTAATTGGAGAATGGCTTGATTTCTCATAAATCAGAGCCAATTCTTTTTATATTTTTGAAATGAGGCCTTTATCAGAACCTTTAACTGTAAAAATGTGTTCCCAGTTTATTGCTTCCCTTCTAATCTTGTCTGCATTAGTTTTGTTTGCACAAAAGCTTTTTAATTTGATATAATCAGAATTTTATATTTTGTGATCAATAATGATCTCTAGTTCTTTGGTCACAAATTCCTTCTTCCTCCACAAGTTTGAGAGGTAAACTATCCTATGTTCTTTTAATTTATTTATAATCTCATTCTTTTTGCTTAAATCATGAACCCATTTTGATCTTATCTTGGTGTACGGTGTTAAGTGTGGGTAAATATCTAGTTTCTGTCATACTAATTTCCAGTTTTCCCAGAAATTTTTGTCAAACAGTGAATTCTATCCCAAAAGTTGGGGTCTTTGAGTTTGCCAAACACTAGATTGCTATAGTTATTGACTATTTTCATCCTGTGAACCTAACCTATTCCACTAATCAACTAGTCTATTTCTTAGCCAATATCAAATGGTTTTGGTGACCATTGCTTTATAATATAGTTTAGATCAGGTACAACTAGGCCACCTTCATTTGATGTTTTTTTTTTTTTTCATTAATTCCCTTGAGATTCTCGATCTTTTGTTCTTCCATATAAATTTTGTTGTTATTTTTTCTAGATCATTAAAATATTTTCTTGGAAGTCTGATTGGTATAGCACTAAATAAATAGATTAGTTTAGGGAGTATTGTCATCTTTATTATATTTGCTCAGCCTATCCAAGAGCACTTAATATTCCAATTATTTAAATCTGACTTTATTTGTATGGAAAGTTTTTGTAATTTTGCTCATATAGTTCCTGACTTTCCTTTGGTAGATAGATTCCAAATATTTTATACTATCGACAATTATTTTGAATGGAGTTTCTCTTTGTATCTCTTGCTGTTGGATTTTGTTAGTGATGTATAAAAATGCTGAGGATTTATATGGATTTATTTTGTATCCTGCAACTTTGCTAAAGTTGTGAATTATTTCTAATAGCTTTTTAGTAGAATCTCTGGAGTTCTCTAAGTATACCATCATATCATCTGCAAAGAATCATAATTGGTTTCCTCATTACTTACTCCAATTCCTTTAATCTCTTTTTCATCTCTTATCACCGAAGCTAGCATTACTAATACAATATTGAATAGTAATGGTGATAGTGGGCAACCTTGTTTCACTCCTGATATTATTGGGAATGGTTCCAATTTGTCTCCAGTATATATGATGCTTATTGACAGTTTTAAATAGATGCTACTGACTATTTTAAGGAAAAATCAATTTATTCCTATACTCTCTAGTGTTTTCACTAGGAATGAGTGTTGGACTTTATCAAATGCTTTTTCTGCATCTATTGAGATGATCATATAGTTTTTGTTAATTTGGTGATTGATATAGTCAATTGTTTTAATAGTTTTCCTAATATTGAACCAGCCCTGCATTCCTGGTATAAATTTTTCTTAGTCATGGTGTTTTATCCTGGGGATGATTTTCTGTAATCTTTTTGCTAATATTTTATTTAAGATTTTTGCATCAATGTTTATTAGGGAGATTGGTCTATAATTTTCTTCTGTTATTATCCTACCTGGTTTAGGTATCAGTACCATGTCTATGTCATAAAAGGAATTTGGTAAGACTCCTTCAATCCCTATTTTTTCAAATAGTTCATATGCATTTGGAGTTAATTGTTCTTCAAATGTTTGGTAGAATTCATATGTAAATCCATCTAGTCCTGGGGATTTTTTCTTAGAGAGTTGATTAATAGCTTATTCTATTTCTTTTTCTAAAATGGGACTATTTAACCAATTTACTTCTTTCTCTTTTAATCTGGGGAACCTATATTTTTGAAGGTATTCATCCATTTCATTTAAGTTATCAAATGTATTGGCATACAGTTGGGCAAAGTAACTCCTAATTATTGCTCTAATTTCCTTTTCATTAGTGGCAAGTTCTCCCTTTTCATTTTTAAGACTAACAATTTGATTTTCCTCTTCCCTTTTTTCTAATCAAATTTACCAAGATTTATCTTGTTTTTGTTTTTTTGTTTTTCTTTTCATAGAACCAACTTTTTGTTTTATTTATTAGTTCAATAGTTTTTTTTAACTTTTTATTTTATTAATCTTATTTTTAGAATTTCAAGTTTAGTGTTTGATTGGGGTTTTTTAATTTGCTCTTTTTCTAGCTCTTTTAGTTACAAGCCTAATTCATTAATTTTCTTTTTCTCCATTTTATGCAAATATGCCTCCAGAGATATCAAATTTCCCCTTATTACCACTTTGGCCGCATCCCACACATTTTGGAATGTCAACTCATTATTGTCATTCTCTTGGGTGAAACTATTGTGTCTATGATTTGCTATTTAATCCAATCATTCTTTAGGATGAGATTATTTAGTTTCCAATTACTTTTTTGTCTATATTCCTCTGGCTTTTTATTGAATATAATTTTATTACATTGTGATCTGAAAAGGATGCATTTACTATTTCTGCCTTTCTGCATTTGAATTTAAGTTCTTTATGTCCTAATATATGGTCAATTTTTGTACAGGTTCCTTGAACTGTTGAAAAAAAAAAAGTGTATTCCTTTCTGTCTCCATTTAGTTTTCTCCAAAGATCTATCATATCTAATCTTTCTAGTGTTCTCTTTACCTCTTTAACTTCTTTATTTATTTTATGGTTTGATTTATCTAGTTCTGGGAGTGCAATGCTGAGATTTCCCACTATAATAGTTTCTCTATTTCTTCTTGTAGTGCTTTTAACTTCTCCTTTAGGAATTTAGATGCTATACCACTTGGTGCATATATGTGTACTATTGATATTGCTTCATTATCTATGCTACCCTTTAGCAAGGTATAATACCCTTCCTTATCTCTTTTAATTAGATCAATTTTTGCTTTTGCTTGATCTGAGATCAGGATGGCTACCCTTGTTTTTTGTTTTGTTTTGTTTTGTTTTGTTTTGTTTGTTTTTTTTTACTTCACCTGAAGCATAGTATAATTTGCCTCTGCTTCAAGTATGTTTCCTATAAACAACATATTGTAGGATTCTGGCTTTTAATCCAGTCTGCTATTCACTTAAGCTTTATGGGAGAGTTCATCCCATTCACATTCATAGATAAAATTACTAGTTCCATAATTCCTGCCTTCTTATTTGCCTCCTTATATTTTTCTCTTCCCTTTTCCCTTTTCCTTCCTCCATTTTTTTCCCATTCCCCCTTCCTTCCAATATTTTGTCACTGATCACTCCCTCCCTCAAACAGTCTTCATCTTTTTCAGCCCCTTTCCCTTCCTTATACTTTTTCCCTTCTACTTCTATTAACCTCCCACCTTGCCTCGAAAAGAGACAAGAGCAAGAGACAGGGGAGGCGCAGATGGGAGGCAAGACAAGATACCTGATCAAGCCTCATTTTAATGAGTGCAATAGTACAGGTATTTGTAGCAATAGGAAAGGAAGCAGGGTTGCCCAAACTCAGTACAGGCTGGGGGCCCTAGACAAAGGATTGGTTTCCCACCAAAGGATGAGTTGACCAGGCGTCTTTGATCACGTAGGAAGCTCCAGGATGTGATTAGAAGGTACCTAGATGTCTACCTACTCAAGGTTAAGGCAGTCTTAGGAATGTGGCCTTATCACCTGTATGGCCTTATCACCTGTATGGCCTTATCACCTATAGATTAGTGCCAGCTTCCCACACCACCTTCCTTTACTACTTCCTCTTTTACTTCTCTATGAAGTAAAATAAGCTTCTCTGTGAAACTAAATGTGTCTGATATTCTCTCATTTAGCCAAATCTGATGAGAGTAAGATTCGCATAGTGCTTATCCCTTCCCCCTCTTTCCCTCAATTGAAATTTTTTGCCTGCTCATGAGATGTAATTTACCTCATTTTAACTCCATTTTCTTCTTTTTCCAGTACAATCACCTTTCTTCCTCTAGTTTCTTTTTTTTTTTAATCATCACAATAAAATCAAATTATACTTGCACCCTCTAACTATACCCATAACAGAGATACAAATCTCAAGAGTTAAACATATCATCTTCCCATATAAATGCCTATATAGAATCTTTTCTTAACTTTAAAAGAAAGCTATTTTTTTATTTCCTTTTTACTTTTTTTTATGCTTCTCCTGAGTTCTGTATTTGAAGATCAAATTTTCTATTCAGCTCTGGTCTTTTCATCAGAAATGGATGAAATTAACCTGTATCATTGAATGTTTATCTTTTCCCCTAAAAGATGATGCTCAGTTTTTATGTATAGTTGATTCTTGGCTACAATCCAAGTTACTTTGCCTTTCAAAATATCCAGTTCCATGCCCTTCGATCTTTTAAAGTGGAAGCTGCTAGGTCCTGGGTAATACTAATAATGGCTCCTCAATATTTGAATTGTTTCCTTCTGGATGTTTGCAATATTTTCTCCTTGATTTGATAATTCTGAAATTTAGCTATGATGTTCCTTAGAGTTTTCATTTTGGGGTCTCTTTCAGGAGGTGATCAGTAAATTCTTTCAATGGCAATTTTATCCTCTGGTTCTAGGACATCCAGGCAGTTTTCCTTAATGATTTCCTGAAAGATGATGTCTAGGCTCTTTTTTTAATTATGGTTTTCAGGAAGTCAAAAAATTCTTATATTGTCACTCGTAGATTTATTTTCCAGGTCAGTTGTTTTTCCAATGAGGTATATTACATTTTCTTCTATTTTTTCAATTTTTTTGGTTTTGTTTGATTGATTCTTAAAGTCTCATTTAGTCATTTACTTCCATTTGTCCAATTCTAGTTTTTAGTGAATGATTTTCTTCATTTAGTTTTTTTTTTTCATCTCCTTTTGCATTTGACCAATTGAGGTGTTTTGCTCATTACGTTTTTTCCTACTTCACAAATTATGCTTTTTAACAAATTGATTTCTTTTTCATTTCTATTTTGTAAGGAGTTATATACTTTTTCCTTTTCATCAAATCTATTTTGTAAGGCGTTATTTGCCTTTTCCTTTTATCAAATCTATTTTTAAAGGAATTTTTTCAGATATTTTCTGTTTTTCCTTTTTTATACCCTCTTGCAAAGATCTCATTTTCTTTCCTCATTTTTATTCTGTCTTTGAAGATCCTTTTTGAATTCTTTCAAGAGAGCCTTGTGAAAAGGGGACCAACTCATATCACCCTTTGAGGCTTCATCTGAAATTGATTTGCCTTTAGGATCCTCAATATGTGAGGTCTGTTCTTCTTTTTCTCCATAAAAACTGTTTATAGTCAGAGTTCTTTTTGATTTTTTAACTCATTTTTTTAAAGGCTAAGATCTGCTTTTAAAGCAAAGGGGAGGCAGCCAGCTGCTTTAGTTTGCCCTGGGCCTGTTATTGCTTAATGACTTCCAGTGCTGGATAGGCCTGGCCAGGTATCACGTCAGGTTCAGGGGCTCACAATTTGCTTTTTGTATTTTCTTTGGGTTTCTTACAGCTAATCTGATGATCCACTGGCTTGTAACCAGGACAGAGTAGTCTAAGAACCTTGCAGTAGATTGCCTGGTAAGCTGAGACCCTCAACACACTGGCTTCCTGCCTCAGCTCCTTGCCCTGGGCTTGCTGCACTGTGGTCTGGGCTTGGCAGCCTCTCCCCATGCCTGATTGAAACAGACCTTTTTTGAAGTTTTTCCAAAGTATCTTCTTCTGGAAATTTTTTGTACTCTAAATATTTGTGGGTTCTGTTACTCCAAAACCAGTTCAGAGACTTAATCTGCTGTTGATTTGAGGGAAGCTCAGAAAAGGTCAGATAGAGACATGTCTTCTCTCCACCATCTTGGTTCCACCCCTGCTGATCATTTCTTATAGACAATAATAGTCTATAATATTCATATACCATAACTTATTCAGCCATTCTCCAACTGATGGGCATCTCCTCATTTTCCAGTTTCTTGCCACTACAAAAAGGGCTGCCACAAACATTTTTGCACATGTGGGTCCCTTTCCCTCCTTTCTCATCTCTTTAAGATATAAGCCCAGCAGAAACACTGCTGGATCAAAGGATATGTACAGTAGCTTTTTATTTTCAAAACATATGCAAAGATTATTTTCAACATTCACTTTGAAAAACCTTGTATTCCAAATTTTCTTCTTTCCTTTCCCCCACTTTGACATGAAGTAATCCAATATAATTTAAACATGTGCAATTCTTCTAAATATATTTCTACATTTATCATGCTACACAAGAAAAAGCAGATCCAATAGGGAAAAATGTGAAAGGAAAAAAAAGCAAGCAATGACAAAGATAAAAATACTATATTGTGTTCCATATTCATCCCCCATGTTTTCTTTTTGGTTGCAGATGGTTCTCTCCATCACAAGTCTGTTGGAACTGGACTGAATCACCTCATTGCTGAAAAGAGCCAAGTCCATCAGAATTGATCATCACAGTCTTGTTGTTGCCATTGTACTTTCTATTTTAGCCAAACTGGTCTTCCTGCTGTGTCTCATACATTATTCCACATCTCCCCTCTATACTTTTGCCTGGGATGTCCCCTATGTTGAAATATACTATTCCTTACCCTCATATCAAGCAATCCCTAGCTTTCTTCCAGAATTGGCTCCAACATCACAACCTTTATGACAGCATTTCTCACACTTTTGAGTATCTTTATATTATTAAAATTATTGAGAATATGTTCAGTTGTCATTTATGTTGGCTATATTTATAGATATTTATTAGAAATACAAACTAATTTTAAATTTGTATACACTTTGAAAGGGTTTCAGAGACTCTCAGGTTCTCTGGACTATTCTCTAACTGCTTCATAACAATTTTAATTCTCTTACTCACTCTGATGAAGACATAGCATTACTTTGTTACTAGGATTAGTATCTTCCCCCAGAAATTGTATACATATATACACACACACTTATATATACACATATACACACATAATATAATACAGACCTTTACCCACAAATGACCCTCCAAAAATGCTGAATGAGTGAATGATTATTGTTATTGACTTAGCTTGATGTCTAAATTCCAAAGACATCCTTAGACACTATTTTTGTTCTAGCATTCATGTTCTGTTTAACATGAGGATTCTGAAAATATCTGGATCCAAAAGTTGGGGCTTTAACTTTAAGCAACAGGTTTAATATCACTTTCTTACCTTTTTTGTGGTTCTCATAGAAGATGGTATTCTAAGATCTATGAACTTGTTTTAAAAAAATTATAATAATCATATTTCAGTATAATTGGTTTCTTTTGTAATCCTATGTATTTGATTTTATATAAAGGTATTATTTGAAGAAGGGGCTTATCAGACTATCAAAGCAGACAGACAGATAGATAGATGGTTGAGAAAAGAACTTTAATGGAGAAACTTAAAGTGGACTTTTAATAGGAAACAAGAAAAACAAGTCTCGAGGCTAACCATCCAGGTTGGAAGACAGAGACATACATAAGTAAATGATCAGAGAGCCAAGACAGGAAAACCACAAATACAGTTATCTTGGAAGAGGCAATCTGACCATCAATACCAAATGAAATTCAGGATGAGGTACTTACAAGATACCACAATAATTGGAACCTGGAAAGGCAGACTAGAGATAGTAGTTATATCATCTAGGCCATAAAAGACATGAAACAAAACCAAAAGAACAGCACTGTAGGCGTGGATCCTTTGTTTTAAAAGTCAGTATGAAAAAGTGTATTGAGGGCTGGATTTGGAGTTGGTAACACTTGGATTCAAATGTGAGTTCATGGGCTTACTTGCTATATGACCTATCATGTGTCTTTTAATTTCATTATGCCTAAGTTTCCTTATTTGTAAAATGAAAGTGCTGAATTTGATGACCTCTTAAGTTCTTTGTACCCCTAACTGTATAATCCTAAGATCCTCCAAGAAAGGAAACGTCTTCTGCCTAAAATGTCAATGCCTTTGGACAAAGTCCCAATGTCTCTGTTAGTTATAGCTCTGCTTGGTACATTTCATCTTAATCTGAAAGCAGGAAATTCTCATTATATGTAAAGAGAAAACAGTCATCCACTAATTTTCATGTTAAAAGCAAGCTTACAAGAGAGAAAATTGTCTTCATTTTTTCTTTAAGAATCATAATGTTTTCTCCTGCAATTCCTGTTTCCTACTCTCACTATGACCGTTTCAGTGTGGTCTCTATTATGTCACACCCTCTCTTTTTGAGCACTAACTTGACCAGTTACAATAGAATAGAACTCCCTTTTTGAGTTATTATATTTGAACTTTGATGAATAGGAAGCAGAATATTTTTTTTCCTGAAAAGCTACATCTGAGAACCAACTTGTCCTTTTTCATCCAAAAAGATCATAGCATCTTGACAAGCATGAGATCTATTTCATTCACACTATAAGGGGAAAATTTCTTCTAAATTATTTTCTTGAAAATTTATTAATCAGCCATTTATAATTAATTTATAACATAGTTTTAATCACTTAGAATAAAAGTCCATTAAGTAGTCCAGATGTGAATACAGAACATGAGTGAATGAATACTATTTTTTTATCCTGGATGATCTCTTGTCAGGTAATTACATATATATTGTTCATATTTTTGTACATAGCAAATCAGAGTTTACATTCAAATATACATGCACTCATGGGTATATGAATGGATATTTCCATGTATGCATACATATATTTCAAAACCAAAAAAATTAATAATTAATTCTTAAAGTTAGCAAAATTGGTCCTTTCATAGAATATTGACAGAATATGAAATGTGATGTTTGAGACAAGCTGTCAGGAAAACCACATGTTAACTTGCCCTTTATTTTCTAATTTTCTTCTTTCAAGAGTTATTTAAGAGCATTGACTTTAGAATGTAGAGTTTTTCAAAATTTGATTGTGTGTATTATTGATCTTGTATCATGTAGCTCTTTCAGAGATTTCTTTGAGCTGATAAAGCATATTTTATTTTAGTTTAAGGACATACTATATCATACTTCTGTAACCTCCTTTGACAATTGAACTTTCAAAAAGCAAGCTTACAAGAGAGAAAATTGTCTTCATTGTTTCTTTAAGAATCATGTTTTCTCCTGCAATTCCTGTTTTCTACACTCACTATGACCATGTTGGATTTATAACAGTAGTACAGGATTCAGTATTAAAAAGATTATGAGTATTATAAACATATAAATAATGTAAATAATTAAAACCAACATAATATAAACAGAAATGAAAAACCAAAATATATAAGTAATGAAAAGTTATCCTTAGATTCTAAAAAACTTTATGACAAAATCTAACACTCATTTCTCTATTAAATTTCTAGAAGCTAAGGGACTAAATGGATCTTTCTTTAATGTAGCAAATCATATTTATCTAAGTTCAAAAGCAAGCATTTCATATAATGGGGAAAAGTTGGACTCTTCCTAATAAGATCAGAGGGAAGACAAGAATGTCTATTATTACCATTAATATTTAAGTAGTGTTAGAAATGTTATCCATAGTAAAAAGACAAGAAAAAGAAATTGAGGGCATAATTAAAAGCAGAAATAATGTAAAATTATTACCTTTTTCTAATGATATGATGATATACTTAGGGAAATCTAGAGAATCAACAAAAAATTAATAATTTAGGAATGTAGAATATAAGAGAAACCATCCGCATTTCTATATATAACTAATAAAAGCCAGCAAGACTTAGAAAGAGAAATTTCATTCAAAACTATAATACTTATAAAATATTTGGAAGCACATCTTCCAAGATTCACTTGAGGACTATATGAATTTCATTATAAAATACTCTTTACAGAAAGAGACAAATCTAAATAAGTAGAGAAATATTATTAATAGAAAAATAAAAAAGATAACTTAAAAAATTAAGAGAAAATAAAGGAAATTATTAGATACTATTTTGCTTACTCATATTCTAGCAAAATATTGAGTAAATGGATAGATGCTTAAAAATAAATGGGTAGGATGTGCTAATATAATAAAATAATAAAGATGCTTAGATTAATTTACTTATTTGATGCTCTCCCCAAGATATTTGATAGAATTTGAAAAAAATACTGATGAAAGCTATAGAAGAAGCAAGAGATTAAGAATATCAACACTAATAATGGTGGGGGGGGGGGAATGAGAGAAAGAAGTTATATCGGTGTCAGATCTATTGTCAGTATTGACTTACTAATCAAAACAATTTGGCACTGACTTTTTTTTTTTTAAAAAGGACTATTAATGGAGAAGATTTATATACATATGTAATTATATTTTTGTAATAATTATATAGTTTATAAAAGCCAGCAAATGCAGTGGCATAGTGTTTGATAAAACCAAAGATCCTAGATATTGTCATAGAAGACCTCACTAATTTATGAAAACTGGGAAAATTAGACAGCAACCTGGTAGAAATTATGTTTAAAACAATACCTTGCAAGCATATACCAAGATAAGCTCCAAATGATATGTAAAAAAATGTCATATCTTAAACCAATTCAAAGAAAATGGAAGCAATTACCTTTCCAATATATGGATAAGGAAAGAGTTTATGTCTAAGAAGTAATAAGAAGTACACAGGATAAAATGGACACTTTTAATAATACAGAATTATTAAGATTTGACACAAGTATAATAGAATAAAATTATAAGACAAATGTAATTGGAAAAAAAATTTAATAATTTTTTCCGATAAAGGTCTAACTTCCAAGGTATATATTTAGGTTATTTAAATTCATAAGACTGAGATATTCCCCAATACATAAATAAATGATCAAAGGATAGGAACAGTTTTTAAAGGAAGAAATTCCAACCGTCAACAATAGAATGGGGGAAAGTTCTCTAAATCACTAATAAAGAAATGAAAATTAAATCTAATTTTGACATTCTGCTTATATCTACCAGCAAAAATAATAAAAGATCAAAATTAAAACTATTGTAGAGGTTGGGAGAAAGCACATATGCTATAGGTGGAAGTATAAATTGCTATACCATACTGGAAAGCAATTTAGAACTCTGTTGACTAAGTTACTAAATCCCACATCCCTTTTGATCCAGATATAGTATTGTCAGTCTATTATTTCAATCATCTCTGATTTTTTGGGACCTTACCTGGGCTTTTCTTGGAATGATACTAGACTGGTTTGCCTTTGTCTTTTCCAGTTAGTTTTATGAATGAGTAAACTGAAGCCATCCTCAATTGATGGACATTCCTTCAATTTCTGATTGTTTGCCACCACAAAAAGAGATGCCATAAATATTTTATAAATGTAGGTCCTTTTCTCTTTTTCAATGATCTCTTTAGGATGCAGATCTAGTAGGGGTAAGCAATGAACATTTTTGAAAGCTTAAAGAAAATGAAGGGATTGGGTGGAAAATTTGAGGGATATCTTAAGTGATTTTATCTACTAAGTTAAATTGATCAGCCTTAAGTATTAAAGAAAGAATAGGTGAGGATAATTGGAAGCATATAACCATTAATTCCTGATTGTTCACTGTATGCCCAGAAATGAGAGCTAGTTCAACAATTTAATGCTTAAATGCCTTTTGCTAATCAAAGTGGCTACAGTTATGACACATCCCTTCAAAAACCTATGTGGTTACTAAGAGATTTTTGCAAATTCATCTACCTAAATTTGTGTTATCAATTTGACTCCTTTTTTGTTCTTTTCATTTCCCTTTATATTGTCTTTTAAAATATACATAATAGTCTTTTTTTGTGAATCTTCTACATAAGAAAACATATATCATGGGATCTATGCACAGGTTGGTCAGCACCAAGAAGAGCATGGCTTCATTAGCA
This sequence comes from Sarcophilus harrisii, assembly GCF_902635505.1. Lineage (NCBI taxonomy): Eukaryota > Metazoa > Chordata > Mammalia > Dasyuromorphia > Dasyuridae > Sarcophilus > Sarcophilus harrisii. Next base: position 107,243,765 of record NC_045426.1, read on the forward strand.
GTGAATAGTTCATTCTGAATGATATACTTGGTCTGACTATGACTATAATATATCCTTTCAAAATAAAAACATATGAAGAAGATTAGCACAATGACTCAGATACTTACTAGCTGTATGATTCTGGAAATCATTAAAACTCTCTATGTCTCAGATTCTTCACCTGTTAAATGCAAATTAAAACAATTCTGAAGTATCATCTTGCTTCTATAAGATTGGCTAAGATGACAGAAAAAGATAATGATAAATGTTGGAAAGAATGTGGGAAAATTGAGACATTAAGGCTTTGTTGGTAAAGTTGTGAAATGATCCAACCATTCTGGAGAGCAATTTGGAACCATGCCCAAAGGGCTATAAAACCATAAATAGCCTTTGATCCAGCACTGCCATTAGTGGGTCTGTATCTCAAAGAGGTCATAAAAGAGGGAAAAGGACCCACATGTACAAAATGTTTTTAGCAGCTCTTTTTCTGATAGCATAGAATTAAAAATTGAGTGGATGCCCATCAACTGGGGAATGGCTCAATAAGTTATGGTATATGAATATAATTTAATATTATTATTCTATAAGAAATGATGAGCAGGCTGATTTCAAAAAAGCCAGGAAAGACAATTCATATAAATTGATGCTGAGTGAAGTAAGCCGCACCAGGAGAATATTGAATACAATAATAGCAAGATTATGTGTTGATCAACTATGATAGACTTAATTCTTCTCAGCCATGCAATGATCTAAGACATTCCAATAAGCTTGGATGGAAAATACCATATGCATGTAGTGAGAGAACTAGGAAGACTGAATGTGAATTGAAGCATGGTATTTTCACCTTTGTTATTGTTTGTTTGCTTTTTCTATTTTGTGGTTTTTTCCTTTTGTTCTGACTTTTCTTTCACATCATTACTAATGATGGAAATATGTTTAAAATGATTGTACACATATAACCTCTATCAGAATGCTTGCTATCTTGGGGAAGGGAGAAGTAAGAAAGGGAAGGATTAAAAAAAAAAAACTGAACTCAAAATCTTACACAAATGAATGTGAAAATATCTTTACATATAATTGGAAAAAATAAAATATTATTGAGAAAAAAATTCCTCATTTGTAAAATGAAAGAGTTAGCAGTTAATGGGTCTTAATGCTCCTCAGGGGCATATAAGTGATACAATAGGTAGAATGGCAGGCCAGGCTCAAGAAGACTCATCTTTGGTTTATATCCAGCCTCAGACACTGAATAGATATGTTTGCCTCAGTTTCCTCATCTATAAAATGAATTAGAGAAGAAAATGCAATCTACTCTAGTTATCATTGCCAAGAAAATCTCAAATGGGGTCACTAAAAGTCAGACATAACTGAAAAAAAAAATAACAAAATGTCTCTTAGGTACATATGGTAGACACTTAACAAATGCTTGTTAACTTGACTTCCATTTCTTAATCCAAAATCTTATGAATTTGGCTGGAGGCTAGTTTGCAAGATAAAGGAAGCATTGTGAAACAAGGTTGGAAAGATAGGTTGGAGCCAATTTGGGAAGGGTCTTTTTATTTTATCCTAGAGAAAATGGGGATGAATTCATCTACCAAGTCAGATTTCAAGGTGGGGAAAGCAATTTGAATCTGCTGTTGAGGGATGTATCTGGGCCTAGACAAAAACCAAAACCAAACTGAAACAAAAAAAAACTTTCTTTTCCTCTCAAGGGGGCTGAAAGCAATGGCTCAAGAATGAAATAGAAGTGGAATTAAATGTTTATCCAGCACTATTACCATCATGTTAGTTCAGACTTTCATTTCTGCCCATCAAGAATATTGTGATAACAGGTCTCTTCTCGATCACCTCCTTTTCAATGCTAGTCTTCCCACCCTCCTATTTTCCCCCATTCCCCAACTTTCTCCAAAAAACTTCTTATTGCTGCCAAATTCTTATGCATAGCTTTGGTCACATTATTCATCCATTTAAGAACTTTTAGTGGTTCCATATTGCCCACCAAATAAAGTCCAGACTTTCTTTCCTGTAATTTAAGGACCTTCCCAGTCTGGCATGAACTTTACCTTTGCAGTCTTATCTCCTTAGACTACTCTGTTCTCTGAATATGTCCTGTACCTTTATGTCTCTCTTAGACCCATACTGTTCCCCGGGCCTGAGATATTTTCTCTTCCCTTCTTCACAGTCAAATTTCCCTCCATCCTTCACAGTCCATTTCCTCCTCTACCCCTTGCACTGAATCCTTTTCTTCCCCTTCCAGTTGATCGGGAATCTCCGATCTCCCATACTGTCACTGGTAATTCTCTTATTCACTTCATTCCCCCTCTTTCCTGTAACCAATGATACATACTTGCATTTTTCACATTTTACAACACAACAGTGTCTTTTGTAATTGCTGATAGTTTATACCTCCACTAAAGCTGTAAGTAGGACATAATATAGTACTTTGAATAGGTAGGGACCTAATAAATGAGAGAGCCTTGCTAGAGTGCAAAAGATACAAGTTTTGCTGTCAGGGATCTGGATTCCCACCTGGGCTCTACCAGTTACTACCTCTATGACCCTTGGCCAGTAATTTCTCTGAGCCTTAGCTTCTTTATCTGTAAAGTGAAAAAGTTGGATTATATACGTATATGATTCCCTTTAGATTAACATTTCTGATTTTATGTGTTTGCTACATTGAATCTAGCATAGGGCAGTAACTGGGGGTTATGGTTACAGAAATATAGCCTAGATTATGTGTGTGTGTGTGTGTGTGTGTGTGTGTGTGTGTGTGTGTGTGTCCTCAGGCCAATTATCACAAACTGTGTTTAGAGCAAAGTGGATTATGGTCTTGAAGGATGAGAGGGATAGCACATAATTACTCAGTGAATAGATAGAGACTCTGGAACACCACTATAACTATGTTTGGGTTTCAAGTTTAAAGATGTTGTTTGTTCTTTGTTCTCTAAGAGAACTATGACATCAGGGAGATGATACCATGACATGAAAGTCAATTGGATTTAAGTGATGTAGAATTGTGCAAGGTCCCCTGCCTCACTTTTCCCTCCAGACACCTCTGGGTCCACTGGCCAGATAGAGATGAGAACTGTCCTGGAGGCAGTGGGAGACTCTGGATTTCTTAAGCTAAAGTCCTCAACAGGTTTCAGCATAATACTAAACAGTCAAAAGCACCCCACCCTAGTTCCACTCTGGTTATAAGAAGAGCAGATTTACCTGTGGAATATAAAAGAAAGGGTTTTGAAGAGGATTAGTCAGCTTTTAGGATGAGTCAAACTAACTGAGTAATGAGACTATAGCTTACACATAGTTCTTGTCCCCAGATTCCCTTGCATTGGAGTAAAAGAATTTTGTTTTGCACTTTTAAAATGGCTTAATGTATATACTGCATTGTAGCATAAAGCATGAGGATGGAGGAAAAGGCAATTCTTGAATCCCCTACTCCATTCCTCTGGTAATAGTAGTAAGTTATCTCTTTGGCATTCTGTCCTGGGGGCTGTATTTTACACATTTGTTTCATACTACCTGTCTCACATGGCTGTTGTGAAGTGGAAAGCATATCAAAAGTGTGGCTATTATTGTTATTATTATTAAGCACATTGCTATTTTGAGGCAGCACGACATGATGTATGTTCCCAGACAAAGGAAAATTGTGTAAGTTCTTTCCCTGACACCTGATACCTACTGGGCACTTAAGTCTCAGTGGACCAGGCAATTCCTTAAGTCTATAATCTAGTATGTAGTATGTAATATGTAGTATAGACACTGCCTACACTGAGGAATAAACTCTTCAATGGGAACTTTCTAAATCAATAAAGTCACAAGTCTCAGTTAAATATTCAAACATAATATACATATATACATATGTGTATTTTTGTTATTGTTCAGTCATTTTTCAGTCATGTCTGACTCTTTGTGAACTCCATTTGGGGTTTTCTTGATGGAGATGTTGAAGTGTCATTTCCTTCTCCATCTCATTTTACAGATGAGGAAAATGAGGCAAACAGGATAAAATGACTTGTCCAGGGTCACACATTTAGTGTCTGAATTCTGACATTGAACACAAATGTGTGTTTGTGTAACTTGTTCAAGGTCATACAGACAGAGTGACTTTCAGAGGCAAGAGGTATATCTAGGCCTTCTAGACACCGAAGCCCAGTCTTTAGCAACTCTGGCAATCTGGCAGCCTCCAAAGGATGTAATTGCAGGACAGTTGATTTGCCTTTTAGAGGGAGGTTCTTTCCCATACATTCCCACTACTCATAAAATCACAGATCCACACCAAAAAGAAGTGTGTGTGTGTGTGTGTGTGTGTGTGTGTGTAAGATATTTATTTTCTTTAATGTCCAAAGGTTTGCTAATGGTAACAATTGTTATAGTCATCAAAATAAAACATTATAATAACTCTCCATGAAATTTAAATTCATTAAATGAGGGGCTGTTTTTGTCTTTCTTTGTATCCCCAGTGCTTAGCATAGTGCTTGGCATATAGCTCTTAATAAATACTGTTGGCTGAAAAAATTATTACTATTGAACATTTCTTATGTAACCAGAATTCCATGTAAACAGATCTTTCTATTTGATAAGATGATTCCACAATCTCCCCACTCTAAGCTATTCATCTTCAGAGAATTTCCAGGTCATCTAACTGTTCTATTTTTCTGCTGCTCTTGCACAACTTTTATCCTTTATGCTCAGTTTGGAAAGAGAAGCCTTTGGAAAATATTAATGCAGAACTTGGTTAGCAATCTCTCAGACCAACTGCTGAAACCACCACTCACTTGAGTAAGGTGCTTGCAAAACTCAGAAAAATCTGGCAGCCAGTGAATTTGTGCTTTAGCCAACCAGATCCTGAAAAGTGGTACTACTCGTATGCATGCAAGGCCACCATGTAGCAAAGCCAAGAAATGAGGTGTTTCTGCTTCTCACATTTGAAGGGAAACACCAATGATTAGATAGGTGGCCTTAGATAACTACATAAACACAAAGTTAGACTAAACTGGGCTCCCTTCCAGCTCATTGGCCCAGGTCTGATGATCCAGAACGGAATGGAGAGATCAGTTTTGCCACTGAAAAGTTTTGGGAAAACAGTTTGAGCAGTGAATTAGCTAATTCAAGAACTGGCATCACAACCTCTCTCCCTATTTGGCATAGACTAGAAAGAGCAATAATTCAGGAACATAGAATTCAAAGCTTGAAAGAATACAAAAAATCCCCAAACCTTAGGAATCATCTAGTCAATGTCTCAGTTTTCAGATGAAGCAACTGAGGCCTGGGGCAGTGAGGGCATACAATAATTCATAGAGCTGAGATTCAAACTTAGCTTCCCTTACTGCAATTCTAGGACTTTTTACACTATGCATGATCTTGAAGGTATAGCAGGTGTAAGTATTAAGAAATATAACAAAGCAGCTAGGGACTGGAAACTTAACAGTGGTCTTGAAAAGCTTTTTTTTTTTTTTTTTTTTTTTTTTTTTTTTTTTTTAAGCCAGCCATAGCCAATGGGAACTCTTGATGTTTCCACTACATCATCGTGGGAAGAAGATGACAACTTCCTTTTAGAGGGCTAATTGTTCGACATTATCTTTAAGTCAACTACAAACATTGGTAATGGTTTATGCTTTGCTGTGAATTAGCTTTGGTGACTGGAGCGCCTTTTAGCATACCGTAACTTTTCCCTTTGAGAGTACAAAGCTTCTGGCTGACATGCAGGGGCCTGAGGAAGTTGAAGAGGAAGCTGGCCCTGTGAGAGAGAATCCTGCCCCACTCTGGAAGCTAAAAGATGACTCTAGCCTGCCAGCAGTCACACCCACAGCTTCCCCAGGGTGACCAGGAATGTCAAGTGGAAGCAATAAGAAACATGCCAAGGGCAGGCATGGACAGTCATGAATAAAGAAGGTTTCCTTTCTGACAAAGTTAAATTCAGTGATTGGCAGTGATAGAATGAGGTCACGTTGATGTATTAAAATGTAATTATCTGCCTAATTCGACTTCCTTCTTAGCAGCTCATGATTCACACTCAGGGAGACAAGTAACAGGAACCACGAAAAACTAGAAATAAATGTTTTAGTTCGGGACAAAGTTAGTTTAACTGGAGTTACCCTAGTAAACAGGCCTATTGAATAACCTGAAAGATTTTCTATTTAGAAGATTGAGAGGTCATTATCAACTAGGCCAAAGTAAAAATTTCCATTTGTGTTCACCAGGCGCAACAGATAATCTCACACAAGAATATACTTATATACCTCAGTGGCATTAGTAAAAGCAAAGGGTGGGGGGGGGGGGACAAATTAAAAAAAACCCAGGTCACTTATAAATCTGGTATGGTTTTAGTTAGCTTGGTACTCACCACATAATAAATCATCCTTCCAACTTCCATGCTTTTCTTTTAAATTAAAAAGCCACTATTGAGCCCCTGCAAAATTGTTTATTGCTCTATATTAAGGTCATGTCTTCTCTTTGTAGTCTTTGCTGCCATATCTATTGCTAACTCTAATAGACTTAGACCTCTCCAAAGCCAGGGATCATGTTCCTTTCACAGAATCACACAATTTGACAATTGAAAATCATCTTAGGAGCTATTTATTTTAACCCATTCATTTATCCTTATTTCTCCCCTAGCATCTACCAAGGTGCATTACATATAGCAGATACAATGTAAGTTTATTTAAAATCTGAACAGAGTCTTTGCCATTCATTTTCCAGAGGGAGGCCTCCATTTCCCTTTCTGTCATGTATGGGATGATTCCTCCAGATATAATGCATAGGATGGGAAGGGTAGGATCATATATCTCCCAGTAAGAACATAAAAAGTTAGTTATAGACCTTGGATATGGGTACTTCTGGCAGGTATATCGAGTCATAAATAATTTTTTTTCTGATTTGTTACTAGGGTAGAAGGCAAAAGACTGATCAGAAGGTATTCTTGAGTGGAATTAATAGGCCTTAAGTCTCCACTTTAGAAATAAATGATCAGGAAAAAGTAAACTAACTCATTTAGCTATTTCATAAGATATGTTCCAATGAGAAAGGAATTAATGTCAATGAAGTTGCTCACATCCATGCATACAGACATACATATTTTTTCATGAGTGTTGAGAACTCCTACTGTGAGGCTTCCTTAATTAACATTAATTCTTTCCACATTAGAACATGCTTTGTGAAATAGCTAGCTGAGCTAATTAACTTTTACCTAGTCCCTCCATTTTCAAACTGGGTTTACTTAAGGCCTATTAATTCCACTTGAGTGGTACATCTCCTGGGAGGGAACTTTGTCCCTTCTAGATTATTCTGCTGTATTCTTATATAAGAATGTAAATTCCTTGGGGAAGGTTCTACTTTTGTCTCTTTTTGAGACAGGGTCCTTTAGTGCTGTGCCTAGCACATGGTAAGCTTAATAATCTCTTGTTGATGATTGATTTGTTCTGGGCACATCACCTCTCTGGGACATAGTTTCCTTGTATATAAACAGAATGTGTCTGCTAGCTGGACTTGAAGGTCCCTCCCAACCCTAAATCCCATGATACCATACTCAGTCTTACTCCTAGGCAGAGTACTCTCTTTTCACTTTTGAAACACTTTGTGACACCATTAAATTTCTATCAGCTTAAGTTTCTATCTCATTTAGGAAGTCCTCTTCAGCTCTTCTAGTTTACATCAGTCTATTTTTTCTTCAAACTCCTTGTTCCTTTCAATATAGCATTTGGTCTGACATCCATAGTACATTGTTTTGTGCCATTTGCTAATTATTTCATATATGTGCATAATCTATACATGCACATACCTATATATTCTATTTTTTCTTAGAGGATTGCCTATATCTACAAAAGCTTAAATTTCAGAGTCATACGATAATTGTGTCAACAACAGGACTTATTCCTAATTCTCCCTCACTCAGACATCTGTTCTTTCTCTACCACACCATTCTGACAATAATCTAAGTCTCTAAGCTGCTGATATGCATTGATGGAAAAAATATTTATGTAATTTGAAAGCTGGCTCTTCAACTCCACTTCCAAAGCCCTTTCCCATTTTGAGCTGTGTCTTCTTTGTTTCATGAGGAGAATAATGAGGATTCTGATTTAATCAAATCAAAATGCTCGTACTGTGGTGGAGTGGGTTGGATTGATCAAGTTGGCAAAGATTGTGGAGAATCTTATTTAAAGTCATATCTAATAGAGATTCTAGACACAACTAAGATTAGGAACAGGTAAAGTAGGCAGTAGCCTAGAGTTTTATAAGAGATACCTTTTTTTGAACAATACTTTTTAAAAAAAAATTATATTTGCAATGCCAAGAAACTCCATTCTTTATTGCACCTAAGCATTCATTTGATAAGTCAAGGTATGCTGTGTTTTGGCAAAGAATATCATCACCTACGGAGTGTATATTTCATAATTTGCTCTGGATAGACATACACCTTGTCCTTGTTTTCCTTCCAGGCTTAGAGAACCCCTGTAGCCTCAGGAGCATAAGTAACTTAAAGGAAAGTTGGTCCAAATCAAATAAGTAAATAAATAACTGAGGGTGTGCACAAATGGATCTGGGATTTATTAAAAGACTAGTAGAAGAGACACACACATTTCTCAGGGTTCATTTATTTTTGCAATTTATAAAAATGCTCCCATTGCAGTAGCTTATGCGCACATGTACCAAAGAAAACCACAAAACTATAACAAGAAACCCGACTCAGTCTGTGTCTGCCTAGCAAGACTCTCCCTAACTAGTCATGTGCACAAGACAAACCAAAACCATGTGCTTTGTATTGAGTCTAAATCTATGACCAACTTGTGAAGGCCTGGCATCTTTAAAAAAATGACAAAATAGGATCTTGTTCTAGAAATTCCGACTCTTGCTCTATACTCAGATTTGAGGGATCATTGCTTTCAACTACACATTGGTAAAGGAAGAGAAAATTGGTTTGCAAAGTAGTCCCGTCCAAATCTTTAAGAATAAATGTAGTACATATGGCTATAAATGGGCAGTCACAGTAGACAGTAGAGCCCAATTGCTCCTTGCCAATGTCATCAAGCCAGTGGGCAGCTGTGGTATGACAAACAGAGTTCTGGTATGTTTTAAATTTTGAAGGGCAATCATGAATCTTGAATAGAGAGGTTTTAAAAAAGGCTCCCACACTTTTCCCTGAGACTCTAAAACCTTGGCTAACCTTATTGGTCCAAATCTATATGAAAACGAGTCCATAGTCCTATAGGATTTTGAGCTAGATGGCACCTTAAAGATACTTTTGTCCAAGAGTCCTTGTGCCATAGAAAATTTTGGCAGTCTGTTAAAGACTATGTACCCCTTCTCGGAAAAATGGCTGGTTATCTCAATTTGTTTTTATTGTTCTTTATAATTTATAATTTAAGGAAAATGCTACATTTAAATTAGAGGTTAGTAAAAACAAAGATGTAATTTTTAGTTCACAGTCCTTCTGAAATCAGGCTAAAGAACCCCAATCTAGTCTAGCCCACTCAGTTCAGATGAAAAAAAAGCAAGGCTCAAAGAGATAAGATTATTTGCTCAAGGTCACCTAGATTATAAACAGCAAAATCAAATTTGAATTCAGGTCTTATGGCACCATATTTCATGTTCTTTCCATACTGCCTTGAGAGGTACGTTGTAAAGCTGGATTCCCTCTCCCCCCTTTATTATAATTGCACAGCCAAATTAGGTGTTTAGCATCACATATAACTTCTGGATGCCATGTCAAATTCATATTATGCTACATATACATTTGTAGATATGCCCAAACTCACAACATACATAACCCCCCCACACACACACACACACAAAACCATACAATTGTAATCACACTCTATCACCAATAGTTTTTCTCTTCCCAACCTGTCCTGGACCTGCAGCTGTTTGGGATGGTTCCCTGAGGTGCCAGCCCCACTAAAAGGAGCAGCTGTGATTAGAGAAAGTCTGGTCTGGATGTGCTGCCAAGAGTGGGTTCGAAGGGCCAGGGTGAACAGTCCTGGAGCTGGGCTATGGAATGTGGGTGGAGCCAGAATCCAGATGACTATGGGAACTAGGTGGGCAGAGGGGGCAGGGTGGGGAACTAAAGGCAGCTGTGCCCTGCTGATGAGCACAGGGGGAGGTGCTGTTGCCATGATCTGAAGTGGCAGCTGGGGTGGTCTGGGGAAAATCGTGGGGTCATCTCAGGAACATGCCTTGGGCATTGCTCGAATTCTAGGCTTAATTTTATTTAGGGCTTGACTGTGTAGTTTCCAGGCATAGGAATTTTTGCAAAATGCCTCAGTTCATAGAGCTGCTGGGCTAGATGGGAACTCAGGGGAAAAGAGTAGGAATTATGGAGCCAAAAGCCCTGAAATCAAGCCCTGATTTTACCTGTGACCTTAGGCAAGTTGTTGATTCTCATTGAATCTCAGTTTCCTCACCTGTAAAACTAGGCAAGTTAAAGTAGATGATACTAAGCATCTCTTCCAAACTGTAAATCTATGATCTTATGATCTACTGGAATCATGAATTCTTTCAAATACATCTTTTCTTATAACATTCAGGGAAGACTCAAAAGGGATTTCATAATACATATACACACACACATATATATGTGTATATATACATGTATGTATATATATTTGCATAACCACTCTGTAATTATTAAATAAATATGAGAGGCTGTCTTCTGTAACAGAGAACTAGACTTAGACTCAGGAAAAAAAAAATAGATTAAAATCTCTGTCTAGAAGCTGTGTGGCAATGGCCAAGTTGCTTAAATTCTCAGTGCCCTAGGCAACTGTTTATAAATAATAGACAAATTGATGATCTGCATTAGTGGAGGGGCTTTCCATAGCTGGCATCCCCTCCACTGATGATATCACAAGTCTAGATAAAAATGTATCTATGTATAAGTAAATAGCTAAGTTGTGCAGTGTTTAAGTATGGGATCCAAAGTCAAGAAAATCTGAAGTCAGGTGTGCCCTGGAATACTTATTAGCCCAGAGATCCTGGGCAAGTCACTTATACTTCTATTCACTTTAGTTTTCTTTCTGTAAAATAGGATTAATAATAATAGCACCTACCTCCTAGAGTTGTGAAGATTAAATGAGATAAAAATTGTAAAGCCCTTAGCACAGAATCTGACACACAGTAAATACTCTCTGCAAGTTAGTTATTATTATTGTTGTTATTATTATCATATAGGCTAGGGTTGCTTTTATCATGTGATCATTATCATGTTATCATATATTATCATATAAGATATCTTATTCCCATATTATCATTATCATATCATATATTATTATCACATTATTACTGGAATCATATTGAACTGGAAGGAACCTTAGAAATCATAACAGCCCAGATTTCCAGAGATAGTAACAGCCCCAGTATTTGAACTCATGTCATTTGACTTCGGGTCCTCTGCTCTTTTCATTTGCTATCATTGCCTCTTGACTCTGGTGCCTAAATTTGTTCTTGCCCTCATTTCAGATTGAATACAAAAATATTTCTGTTTTTTGGGTTTTTTTTTTTTGGACATGGCTTCTTAAGAGGACCTGGATAATCTAAATTTTGTTTGTGTAATGTTCCATTTCCACAACATATTGCTTTTTCTATATGGTTTTCTGCTTGAGGAGCTATTTATTGGCTTGTAGTTTTTCAAAAAAGTCAATGGGATTGTTGTTTGACAGCTGTCATTTAATGCCTTGTGGTTCTTAGTATGAAAGGCATCTCTATGAAAGATTATATATATATATATATATATATATATATATATATATTTTTAGGAGAGCAACAGTAATAATGGACTACTTGTGATGCATATGATATATTATCCCATATTTGTTGAGTTCCTCACTGGCATAATAATAATTAAAATAAAGAATAACTAAGGCTAGTCCAGGAACTAATGGGAATGTTGCACTCCATTTGTGACATTCCAAACGATTTATAAAATAAGGATCCTTGAGCTTGGCATTTCCTGGCCATTCTGGACCAGCTGGCTCAGCTCAGCCCTCAACTTTCTCTGACTGGTCACGTGGGAAATGCTCTCCCTTTTCAGGTCACCATTATTTATCAAATCCGCCTTTCCCTCAATATGATCTCCTTGGTCCTAGGAATAACTTGAACAAATGAACACTATAATAGAATATCAAAGAATCATGGCAACTGTTTGTGAGAAAAAGACTCCCAAAGGTGAAACCAGAATCAACAGCTTGCATATGGGCAGTGTAGACTACAGAAGCTAGGAATGTGCAGCTGGAAAAACGTATCAATCTCCAAGCTACAAATACATAATTTATGAATTTGTGAGGCTTTATAAAGCTGTGTGATGGCTGTTACTTACTGGCAGCTGATATCATCTGCTGGTTTTGCGTATATTTCTCTCCATTTCTAAGGCAAACCACAGATGTTCTATCCCCTGTGAATCACACCTGCAGATTTAAAACTATTTTTTTTAAATCAAGAAAGGCAGATGTGCTCAAACTGTAATGGCCATGAGATTGGACAGAAAAAACTATTCCTTTATTTGCTTAAATGCTGGGAAGTGACTCTTTGCATGATGATACCAATGAAGAAATACAAATGACTAACAATCAAATTTTCTTTTATTTGAAGGAGAGCTTTGTGATTCTTTTTTCAAAAATAATTATTGCTATTTCACTCTTACCATTTTATTCACCTTAATAAATCCTCAGATGGCATCCCTGACCCTGTTGAATAAAAAAAAAGAACCCTTTTAAGTCATATTAGAGGGCACTACATTTGCTGATGCAAAAATTTGTTACTCTGATTTGTTACGTTAATTAAGCAATAAGACATGACATGGTGTGAATTATTGTATAATAACTCATGCCTTCATTGTAGCTAGGCACAAAACTGAAGGCCAAGTGCCACTATAGCATCTGGGCATGAATTATGCTACAGTAATTTAAACCTACGAGTCTTCCAATGGATTAAAGAAAAAAAAATTAGAAATGAATAGACCCAAATAAAGAGGACCTATGTTGAAATGAAAAGAGTGTAGGATTGGGAGTCAGAGGACCTAATTTTGCATCATGGCTTTCAGTCTTACTTCCTGTGTGACCCCGGGAAACTCATTTATATTAGCATCAGTTTCCTGAGTTAAAGAAAACGCTGGGATGTATTTGGCAATATATCTACAAAAGAATGGCGCTTGAACTTAACATGATGTAAAGTCTCTTCTGTCTCTAAAGAGATTTTCTTTAAAAAAAAAAAAAAAAAAAAAAACTATTGGAAATAGAGTAAAAGATTATCAGAAGAGTGAAAGCGCTTAGAGATCATTTTATCCAAATTCCTGACTAAATCATCACCATAAACATTTTTGTGGTGGTGGTAGTTATTGGTTTATAAAAAAAAAAAAAAAAAAAAAAAAAAAAAAAAAAAAAAGGCTCTTACTCCCTGTAATATGCTTTGAATTCCAGACAAATTGTATTACTACTTACTGTCACCTATACATGAATTTGTTTTTCCATCTCCATTTTCCATTCCTGTGGGGAATGTTGTCCCCCAGAAAGTTCAGTTCACATGCCTATACTACTTTCTCACCTACTCCTATCTGATTTTTCCCAGATACTAATGCTCTTATCCATTAGAATGATTTTTATAAATATGATTTATTCATCTGGGTAAATGTTGTTTTTGCCCAAAAGAATTTAAGTTCCTTTAAAGCAGGAGCTGTGTTCTCTTTTTGTCTCACTATGCCAAGCACAGTGCTTGGCACATAGTGAGATCATAATAAATAATTGCTGAATTTATGAATGGAGTAGCAAAAACATATTGCTAGGATCTGTAACCCAGGCATTGTGAAATTATTTCTCCCCAAATTTTATTTTGGCACTGGCAATTACAATAAAAATGCCTTTTAGAGACATCTGAGTCATTTCCAATACATACCTTAAATGCAGTCCATGAAACTAATGCACTGTGTATGATAGTATAGATTATATTCCACTACCTTTGTAAAGAAGAAAAGGAGGTTTATTTGGGGTCAAGTACAGTGATTATAACTACATAAGAATAAATATTGTTACTATATTCTTTCATTTATTCTTATTTTAGTCATTGTATATATTGTTCTCCAGGTTTTGATCACTTCACTCTTCCTTCATTAGTTCATGTAAGTTTCATTTAAAAAAAATAGAACAAGAGTATTTCATCACATTCATGTATGAAAATTAGTCTTTTCCTAGTTGATGGACATTTACTTTGTTTCTGGTTCTTTGCTACAACAAAAAGTGATGCTCTGACTATTTTGGTGTGTGAGGCACCTTTCTGTTTTTGACTTCTATATTTACAATGATATCTCTGAGTCAAGAAGTACAAACATTTTACTTACTATTTTATTTTGATGTATTGCTTTCCAGAATGATTGGACCGAATCACAGTTTCAACAACAATATATTAGTGTGTCTATCTTTTCACAGTTTCACTAACATAGACTATTTCTGTGTTTTATCCTCTTTGCTAATAAACTGGTAGAGGTGAAACCTAAGAGTAACTTTGATTTGCATTTATTTTCTTATTAGTGATGTGTAGAATTTTTTTTCCTATGCTTGTTGTTTTCAGATTGGTTTATTATATTCCTTTAACTACTTATCCATTGAGCTCTATAATATTAGTACCCTATAGAGCTCTTATATCAGATTCTTATCTGAAAGATATGCTATGAATCTACTTCCCCTCATCCCCAGTTAATAATTTCTTTTGTTATCCTTACGGATATTATTTTCTAGTTCATTTTCACAATTGTTTGAATATAGCTATGATCATTTCAGTTGTTGCTCAGTCATTGTTCAATTATGTCTGATTCTTCATGATACCATTTGGACTTTTCTTGGCAAAGATACTGAAAGGGTTTGCTATTACCTTCTCCAGCTCATTTTACAGATGAGGAAACTGAGGCATATAAGACTAAATGACTTGATAGGATAATAATTAATAAGTGTTTGAGGCCAGATGTGAACTCAGGAAGCAGGGTCTTCCTAACTTCAGGCCAGGCACTGTACTTAATGTACCACCAGGCCACTATGATTATAGATTCATAGAAAATACAAGACTTGCTAACTGCACAGAAATTTAGGACTTGGTATAAGGAAAATTCATCTGGTGAGCTGCTCGATCATGTAGCTGCAGCAGATGTGTTGAATTACAATTACTACTCTTAGTATTCCTACTACAAGTATTTTTCTTTCTGTTGCTGCCACTATCACTGTTACTCTGCCACCATTAAAAGGGGAAAGAATTTCCTTTGTTTATAATTAGGAAACATGTTCTACCCTTTGCTTTTGGGCCAAGCAATTAACAAAGAACTCTAATGCTAAATAGGAAAGACAGAATACTTCTGTCTCTAGAGGCATTACTACATACACTAGAGAGTAATAGAGGGTATTCTTAGTCTTCAGCTTGATCTGTAGGGGTGAAATTGACCTAAACCATCTTTGAGACCACTGTATTTCTGAATGGCTATAAATGATAAGAACATTAGAGGTGTAATCAAATTGGAATGGAATCATATGAAATGGGATCTATGTAGTACTTATTTCTTTCTATTATTTTTTCCATTTCATGGACATATTATATTGATTTAATGAATTATGATGTATCTAAAGGAATTCCAATTAGTGGATATGGTCATGTAAATCTCATGGCTGGACAGTTTGACAGCCAATCAGTTTACTCTTTGTTCTAGTCCAATTTCATTTTTTTTTAAAGGTAGCTGATTTCTCCCCTTTAATATTTGTGAGATAAGACTGATTCAGATCGACAAGAAACTGTCTTATCTGATCTCACTCAACATGAAAACTACACAGAAGAGATTTAATTCTTCTTTTTCTTGGTTCTCATCAAAAGTTTATTGGATTTATTGGTGAAAGGAATCCTAAAGATTGACTTGCCCCCCCCCTTCTTTGCATATGAAAAACTGATTTCTAAAGAACTAAACCTATTTGGACAAGGTCACATGGGTATTAAGTAGAAATGCCTCTGATCTTTGGATCCACTGTCCTTTCTGCTACATTTTTTTTTAACCTTCACCTCACAGTCTGTACTAGGATGAGCAGTTCAGCAAATCTGCAACATCAGATCTGCAAGTTTGCTGGTAGGATTCCAAAATTCGTAGTCAAACCATGCCTCTCTCCATACGACTAACATATGGTATTAACAAATTTTATCAACACTGTATAAAGGGAACAGCTCCAGAATGTGTTTCTGTTATTCTTACAGTTACTCTGTTGCCTTTCAGCATGGCACTGATATTGCTTCTATTTGGTCCTGTTTGAAATGCTGGTTTTAATATTTATTTCTTCTCCAAAGAGAATTCATTGCAGATTTATTACTGTTGCTAGGTTGCCAATTCTATCTCCCCATTATAGAGATCACATATTTTGGTATTCATTATAATATCCATACATAGACATACACATACACAATATACATAGTGATACTTCAGTTAATAGATCCTTTGGGAACAAAACTGCTTTTAATAGACTTTAGTGGCAGCAATGGCTAAGGAAGAGGGAGGGAGAAGAATGATGCTATTTTATACACAGAGCTTTCAAAGGAAGGCAAGAAAGTGCTCCCTTCCTGGGACTTATACTTATCTCTAGAAGCCTGGGGATTACCACCTGGAAATCAAACCTATGTGGTTTTTCATTATGAAATCAGAAATGGAAGATAGAGGTGGATCAGAAAGAAATGCTTTCTTTAAGAGCTATGGATTAAAAGGAGGGCAAGAGGTTTTGTCTTTTTGAGATACTGATGGAAGAGAAGCCTGAAATGGGTGCTCATGGTGCCTGAAGTTCACAATATCTAAGACCTGGAAAGGACCTCATAGGACAACTAGTCTAATCCATACTAGACCAAGAAATTCCATCTAAAATATTTACAGAAGGTAGTTATGCTGTCTTTGTTTGAAACATTTCAGTGGGGGAAGGGGGAATCTTGGATATCCCAAGGCAGTTCACTTTACTTTCAGACTGTTTTAACAGGTAGGAAATGTGTCCTCATACCAAGTTCTAAGTTTTCCTCTCTGAAATTTCTAACCATTGTTCCAAGTTCTGCCTCTGGGTCCAAAAAGAACAATTGTTATTGTCCCACGTAGACACTGAACACTTGAAGACAGCGATTCTGTAATTCACTCAGTAATTCTTTGTTTGTCCAGTCTAAACATCCCAATTCCTTTAGTCAGTCTTTGGAGGGCAAGTTCTCTGATGTTCTCAGAAGGTCATCTTCTTCTGGACATGTTCCAGCTTTTCTGTTTTCCATAAAATTCAATACCTGGAATAGAATAAAATAACCCACATGTGGCTTAAATGGACTGAATATAATGAAACTATTCTGGCTTTCACTCAATCTATCAACAGACATTTATAAGTCTCCACTTATAAGCCTGGTACAGAGGATAAAAAGACAAAAATCAAATAGTCCATGGCCTCAAAGAGCTTACACTCTTTCAAAAAAGATGTGTACATGGCATATATACATACACAAAATATGTACAAAACAAATTCAAAAGCATATGCATGTAGATGATCAATGTGTTAAAAACTTGGATTTTTTCAACAATGAGGTAACTCAGGTCAATAGACTTGTGATGGAGAGAGCCATCTGCATCCAGACAGAGGATGGTGGGGACTGAATATGGATCACAACATAGTATGTTCACTTTTTGTTGTTATTTGCTTGCTTGTTTTTTTTCTCATTTTTTTCCCTTTTGTTTTGATTTTTCTGGTACAGCACAATAAATGTGGAAATATGTTTAGAAGAATTGCGCATGTTTAATCTATATTGGATTACTTGCAGTCTAGCGCAGGGAGAAAGAAAAATTTGGAACACAAGGTTTTGCAAGGATGAATGTTGAAAACTATATTTGCATGTATTTTGTAAAATAAAAAGCTGTTATAAAAATGTATGTGCATGTGTATATGTAAATATATGTACATATATGCAAGTATATATAAAATAAATGTGGGGTAGAAGTACTAGGTACTGGGGAGGTCAGGAAAAGCTTCATATGGAAGATGGTCCTTGAGCTGGCTTTTGATAAAAATGAAGGCTATAAGAAGAAGAGGTGGGGCATCTAGGTGTTGCAGTGGACAGAGAACCAGCCCTGAAGTCAGGAGGACCTGAGTTCAAATCTGATCTCAGACACTTAACACTTCCTAGTTGTGCGACCCTGAGCAAGTCACTTAACACCAATTGCCTCAGCAACAACAACAAAAAAGAAGTGGAAGTGAGGTGATAGAAGGTAATTTTGACTGTACCACAGAGTTTCATAAAAGAAAATTATGTGTAATGTTGGAAAAGTATTCTAATTTCTCTCACTGTTGCTTAAAATGTTATTGTTTTATTCTTTAGTCATGGCCAGCTCTTTATAACCTCATAGAACATAGTCAGTTCTTTTTAACCTCTACTGTCCTTTAAAGTCTAAAATAGCATTAGCGTTCATAGTTGTCATTCTGATTGCTCTCGTTTCATATCAAAAACCAGTATTGCCAAATCCCATGTTACTAAAATAATTTTTTTTTGTTTTTAAGAACAGGTATAAAGTTCTATCTTATTTTAAATTTTGAAGATCTTTCTTGGATATATTTTCTGTCATCCAATGAATAAACTACCCCTTCCGTGTCATATGCATGGTGTCTATATCTTCATCCAAATCATTGATTAAATGTTTCAAATAGCATTAAACAATTCACAGCTACTCTTTGGGACTAGTCATTTGATTGTTTTTTGAATCTTCAATACTGTATATTAGCTAGTACATGACTCTCCATCTAAGCCACAAACAGAGGAAGGAAAACTCTGTTAACTACTTTTCTAAGATGGAATTAGGTTATGATATACATGGGATATATTTCCATTATTTTATAATATATAGAAGTGGAGAATGAGACAAAGGTCCCTGAGAAGGCTAAGAAACCCAAGAAGAGTTCTTAAAAATTATAACAGAATTTTTGGAAAAATCATTTACAACCATGTATCTTTCATATCTATACAGTAAAAAACAAACAAAAACAAAAACCAACCAATCAACCAACCAAACAAACAAAAAATCCTCAAGAAAAACAAAAAAACCCCAACTAGTTCTCATTTTTGGCCTCTCTAATCAGTCCTACATTCATGGACCATAGCTGTCAAAAACAGAAATATTCTTCCCAAAATGTATCTCTGATTATGTTGTAGAGGGTCTCTCACTGAATCCAAGACTATCTACAGTCTTTTTGATTTATTTCTCACAACTGGACTCAGTTGGTTCTAGAGGAGAAAGTAAGGCTGGTGACCTTTCACAGCCCTACCTCACTGAATTCCTTCACAATCCCTTCATATGTCATGGTATCACTTACCTGACGTCATGATTGTCTTCAAGAACAAAGGACAAATATCACTACTGCCAACAACAATGACAATGGCAAAATGAAAAGGATTTGGGATTTGCAATTAGAAGAACAGGGTTCAAAGTTTTGTTCTGTCCCCTTTTACTTGTGTGACCTCTCATAAGTCATTTCATTCCTCTGGACTCCAGCTTTCTTATCCATTTTAAAAGGGGGAGGGGGAAGACTAAATTAGGTTATCTTCCCAAGTTTTCTGGGGTTTAGATTTATGAACCTATTACTCCTATTGCTTCTTGAATGAAATACTAAGCTTCTTAGTTTAGGTTTTAAACAGAGTATACTTAAAAAGGTTTAACATGTAACTCTAAAAAATCATGGAAATATTTTAAATTTTACTCTGAATTATTAATATTTTCTTCATCACCTTCTTGAGTCTAAATAGTAAAACATCAAGCCCTTTTTTGCATCATTTACTGATTTCTGACATGTAAATATTCATGTTGAATATTTAACAATCAGCTCCCAAGTTCAGGCTAGCTCTGCTATACTCCTAGGTTTAAATGTCTAAATTTGGTTCTAAATTGCTTTTTCTAATCTTATTTCTTATCACTCACCTTTATCACTCTGTGTTCTAGACAAACAAGATGACTAATGTTCCCCTAAATTAACTTGCCATCAAATGAAATAATATTTGTAAAATGCTTACTGAGCACAGTACCTGGCACACAGTAGGTGATTAAAATTGTTTTTCTCCCTCCCCTATCTCTGTGCCTTAGGCTTAGAATACATCACCTCTTCATCTAGACCTTTCAAAAACATCCTCCTCTCCCTTTTAGGCTCATCTATTTTGTGAAGTTTTCTCATCCCACCCATTTGTCAATTCTTTTTTTTTTTTCTTTCTTCAAATTTCCTTAAGGTTACTTTTTCCCTCAATAGAATTAAAATTTCCAAAGACAGAGATTGCCTAATTTTTTATTTTTATAGTCCTAGTGCCTAGTACAGACTCTTGCATGTAGGTAATGTTCAGCATTTGTTGAACTGAACTTAAATTACTCTGTTGAAATATAAACATACTATATTATTCCAGAGTCCTCCCAGTTTAACTACTCTGACACAAAAGACATTAAGGTTCATCTAAATTATCATCTTCTGGCTGGCTTCCCTAAAAATTAAAATAATAGATTGTATTTATCTACTAATTCCATGAATTCTTTGGAATCTATTGTGCCAAGGTCCAGGCTTCATATAAGGTTATACTCAACTTCCCTCTCCTCTGTCAGAATGAGGTGGTGGATTCCTTGTGTGGAAACTTGCATATCTGACCATGAAGCTTTAAAGTAAAAAAAAAAAAAGGGAGAAAAAGAAAACTCACCTTCTAAATATGACCTTTTTGGTACTATAGAGAGTGATAGTTGTAGTAGTAGTAGTAGTAGTAGTAGTAGTAGTAGTAGTAGTAATGGTAATGATGATGATCATAGTAATAATGATAACAAATAATAT